>NC_024803.2:25305936-25595500 GCF_000309985.2 Brassica rapa
CAATACATAAATGAACCGTAATAAAAATTTAGCTGTTGATTCAGTTCGTGATCGAACCCACAAGCATATCATCAACCATTCCAACCAAAAACAAAACATTATATAATGTTTGTAACCGGTATAAATTTTTGTTTGGTTTTACTTTTTTTTTTTGGCTATTGTAAGTATGCATTTTAGTTTCAATAATAAACTAGTTGAGAAAAGAGAACTAATCCCAACTGATGTGACAAAGCTACAAACAGCACATTTGACAGATCTTGCTCCGTAATGATACATAAGTAGCATCCTGCAGCTTCCGCAATTCACATGCGTCACCTGATTTTCTGATTCCAGATGCAAGACACGAGCGTTATTCAAAACACGAGTTTGGTTGGTGTTCTTTTAATATATATACATCCAAAAGCCAAAACTAAACTAGACCACAAAATAACTAAAACAAATCAGAATTGTTGATGTTGAAAAAAAACAGAATTGTATTATATATATATATATCCAAAAATCGAAATTAACAGAGACCCACACTACGACAAGAGAACTTTTAGCCAAATGGTTTGTAATAGTGTTTTACAAGCTGACACTTCAGTTATCCGTAAAAATGCATGTTACTAAAAAAAACAAAAGAAAATTAAACCCACAAAACAAACAAAAAACAAGCCGACACTTCAATTTTTTGTAAAAGATCCTAAATAAACATATAATAAATATGTAATATAAATCTCAACGAAGACCTATTTTTTCATATTGGTTTTGGTTTCTCATTCCAGCATTTTAGTTGACGTGATTCTTAATGGTTTTGTATTTTTTTTCTTTCAACAATGATATTATTAAGTTGTTACACGAACATAACTTCAATTCACTAATACGAAGGTTAAAAAATGCATAAACAAAAAATGAGTTTATTCAAAAATTAGTGTGTGATCACATTAAATTGTATGCACTAGAGTTAAGAAAATTAGTGTATTAATTTTTAAATTGTGAAGTTACCACATCAGTATTCTAATTTTAAGTAATTGTGAGCATGCCACATGTCAGTTACTGTGTGAACACATTTATTATAAATGTTTTTATTTTCATATATAAGAAGAGCATCTCTAAAAGCTGTTTATTTAAGAGTCTAACTGGTAACCATCACAGAAATATGGGGAACGGATAGGAAATGAACGAAAAAGAATAAAATTATAAGAATGATGAGAAATGATGATCCCTTATTATATTTAGTGAGGAATAAATTTGTTATATATTTCCTAAAATAAAAGAAAAAGAAAGAAGGGAAATAAAAAAATTATTCCTTATGAATGGTAAAATTTCTTACGAATGTTAAGGAATACATTGTTCCGCTTCATTCCTTGGTCACCATTCATACGTTAAGTGATCTTTTTCAAAATCAAAATTCAAACTTAACTTCAAAACTATATGGACCTTATATATATTTCATAAATAATATAAATCCATAAAAATTTTATAAATAGCTAGCACATATACAAAAATATAATAGTAATATTAATTAATGAAATATTAAAACAAATATAAAATTATAATTAGAAATACATAATCAGATTTTAAACTACAAGCAAAATACCATATTATTCAACAAAATTATTTCTGTAATTTACCAGACTATTAGTGTTGTTGTAATATTTAAATTTGTGTCATAACTATGTTTTCATATATCTTTTTATTTAATTTTTTTATTAAGTTTCTTTTGTAATATTCTTGTTGTCTAATTTTAGTTTTAAAATATTATGAAATTATATAAAAAAATTATTTTAAAATTTTTTATTTAATTTTATGTGTAAAATTAGAATTTATCAAAAAATTGAAATATTTATGACATATAAAAAATTTAAAGATTAAAACGATAAATGGGAAAATACTTAACAATCATAAATATGATGGTTAATTAATTATAAAGACCAAATTACAAATAAAAGATAAAACTTCAAATATGAAGTTTCGCTCTTCAAAAATCCCCTGTATATCTTCCTTCTCTGAGCTCACGTTATGGACGAAGTAAAAAAAAAAGAATCCGAAAGGATGTATCATCAAAAGTTAATATGTAGAGGATTTATCTATTTCCTGGAAGCTTAGAGTAGTTTGTATCGCAAACCTATTCACTAATCAAGCACAACGGAACACAAATCAAGCAAGAAAGAAGGAACACAATACACAGTATTCACCTCCCTTCGTCGATGTGAAGAACGAGCTATACTCACCGAAAAGAGAAATCGGTCCCTCAACCCTCCATTATATGAACACGAGAGTACAATACCCTAAGGTTACAATTTCTGTCTAACTGCTTTGATCTCTGTTACAAATCACCTAGTGATACATGTATATAGGGAACAACCTATCTAGCCTACCGAGAACCTACTTCTCTCTAGCTTTCTCTCCTGAGATCCAAGCCCTGGTATCGATCTCTCTCTCGAGGTTCCTCTCTTCCTTGCCTCTCCTCTGTGTTTCCTTGTCCTATCTTGTGTTAGTTCTTCTGTCGTGACCACTCCTTCCTGAAATATCAACACTTGACCTAATGGGCTTTGTCGGCTAGGCCCATAATTCACATGCGCGTAACTTGTGCAAGTTGGCCCAACTTGAACAAGTTTGATGGTTTTGACCAAACCTCACAAAACTCCACCTCTTTGGTCCAAGTCCATAACTCTTCCTTTGTGCTGACACTTCTTGGAACCTGAGCAAGCCTGCTCAACTTTTGCATCTCTTTGCAGTCCTTGAGAACCAACCTTCTCAGCCTCACATGTTCTGAAAAAAGCTCATCTGACTTCATCCACCTATCAAGCTTCACCTTCTCAACTTCAATACTCCTTAAATAGGTTTCCTCACAGCATCACAGTCATATTGCAGGTTTTAACTATAATTTAGGTTGACATGACATAATTAACGTAGGAAGATCATCAATATTATGTGGGTTGTGATGCAAGTAAATCGTGATTGTTATTTCATATTTGATCTTTAGGAATATACATCAAACGAATAAATTCATCATACTTAACATATGTCTAGAATTTATTTTTCATATAATTTGAATCGGATTCTTATAAAATAAACTTACAATTATTTGATGATTATATATATTGAACGTTTTGTTATGTATTTTGTATAATGATTTTTAAGTTACAACATGTCAACCTGTGATTATCACATTTTATTTTATATAAGTTATATACGTAGGAAACCATATGATTCGACGTCTCCTATATAAACGTCTCCTATATAAGTGAGTTAACAATTACTATGTCGAACGCTATATTACTAATATACATGTAAACTAGGTAATGACCCGTGCCCTGCACGGGATGAGATGGTTATTAAAATGTGAAAATTACATGATTTAGATTATTTATATCATAATGCATTTGGATGTTTTACCACATTTTAGAATAATTAAGAGGTTGATTGTTCATCGTTTTTTAAATAGTTTATGGTTTTTTTTATTTTCTAAAAACTATTTTTTTTTACCAATAGAGATTTTTTCAAAATAGATTCTCCTGTATTTAGGGAATCTGATTTAAAATAACAACTTACTTCTTACCAAAAACTAAAAACTATGTTTTCTTGGTTTTCTTTGGCAAAAGTACGCAGACATTTCTTTGATAAAAAAAAGTACGTGACTTTTCTAATATTTAGGAAAGAACAAACCCGATATCTATTAGATACAACTGCATTTTCTGGTTCTTCTAAATATTGCTATTGCCAGAACACTCATTTTCAATTAATTCAACACCCCTTACGCTAACCAAAACTACATAGACATCTTACACAAATTACCATCATATTTCAACATGAGTAGATTAATAAAACATAATAACACATTTTCACTGAATCACGTTTGTATTTCGCTTTATGTATAGAAACAGAAAACACTCCCTTAACATACCAGCTGGCCCGATCGGTTTTCTTAGTGAAGTGATTTTAGGATGCTGGTTCTTTTTTGCTTGAGATAGTTGTGACTTCTGTCGTATATATAGTACTAAGCGGACAAAGATTTTTATATTAGCCAATATACGCAATTTAATTTAGGAGGATTTTCGGTAATCATTTGATAATTAGCCATAACAAATTAGGAAACTATATGGGGTTTATTTTCAATACATTGCCAAAATTTTGTTTGCAATTAATAATATCCCGTTTATTAAGAGAATTGATGCTATATTTCTCTTATAATTTGAATCAATTTGAAATCTCAGTCAATATACCATATAATTTACATATTACCTTCTGATTGTCCATACTAGGTGCTGAGACCCCGCGCAAGCGCGGGGCTGCTTACTTTGGATATCGGTGAAGTAGTATGATTTACAGGATGTTGGTGTTGTTTAAGATTTGTGCAAATTAAAGAATAAAATTTATCGAAAGTAAGACAACAAAATTGATCCTAGCTTTTGACGATTAACTCAAATTAGAGACATCTCCCAAAACGGAAGGAAAATTTAAAAAGTATAATTAAGGTAAAATATAGAGAACGTAAAAAGGCCTAAACATGAAACAGAGAGCGTGAAACAACGGAAAGGGAAAGAGAAGAAGATGAAGAAGCTTACGTCAAGTATATGAAATTAAAAAGACATATATTGTGACAGTGCAACACCAACTTATTTGGGGGTCCATATCAAGTTATCAACTCTGTATATATCTGTTGTTTGAATAAATACTCAAAGTTTCAAACTACTTGCATTACAAAATTATTTTATTTTTTCAAAATACACATTGTTTGCTAGTATTTGTTGGGGAGCTCAAGGACCGTAGTAGCATATATTAAAACTACACTAATCTTCATCGCTAAGATCACACATTGTCTACATCCTCAACGTTAGGATATTTCAAGTAACACTTCTCCTCGTCTTCCTCGTCACGGGTTCCATCTTCATCTTGTAAACTCCAAGTAACTATCTTCCAAAACGCATCACTCCACTTCTCTTCTTTCTTCAGGCTTAGCGGTGGTCTGTGACAAAATCCAGCCGTTGGATTGAAACAGAGCTCTTATATTGGCTTTGTGGTTCATAAAAGTTTCAAGAATGGTGAAACTGGAAGCATCATGGCAAGTGGCTCTCCTTCTAAGGAGATCTGCCCCCTGTGTTAAATAGTTTAACAAAACATAAAGATTAAAATAGTTTAACAAACCATAAACGAAGGTTGACGTTTTTACATTATGAAAAAAGTAATTGTGGGTTTAAAATGTTTGGGCTCAAATTATGTTCGGCTCTATGTCTAAAACATGATTTGAACTTAAAAAC
This sequence comes from Brassica rapa, assembly GCF_000309985.2. Lineage (NCBI taxonomy): Eukaryota > Viridiplantae > Streptophyta > Magnoliopsida > Brassicales > Brassicaceae > Brassica > Brassica rapa. The sequence continues at coordinate 25,311,180 of NC_024803.2, forward strand.
TGAGAAAAAAAAACCGTTAGGCTATCTTTCTTTCTTTTTTTCTCCGTCGTCGGGACAGCATCACTTGTGGGATCCCTGGCATGATTAGAGCTTAAGTTTGTGAGATTGGGGAGCGATAATAGTGTGATGCGTTATTGAAGAGATGTTTACTTACATCAGTTAGGCTTCGTCCGCATCATTCCATTGTCGTTGGTCCTCGGGTGCTTCGTCGTCGTCGGAATCTGCAAAAGAAAAGGTTTTAATTTGTTAAGTAAGATGTCTTTTATTTCTTTTAGATTCGGTTGCTAAAAACATAATTCATTCAGTTTTCCTGTTTTGTTTGGAGATTGCAGGGATGAAACCGTAGATCACAGAATCCTATAAGAAAAACAGAGAAAAATCATTAGTTGTTCATAAAAAAACCCATAGACAAAACCAAAACAAAAAGATGAAGACACGTTTCATATATGAACAAAGAATAAGCAAAGCAGAGTTAAAGTGATAAAAAATAAGTTAGAAACAATCATCACCAGTTCATCAAGGAGGAGAATGGTGATGCCCATAAACTCTTCATTCTTGTTAATGTTTCTGGAATCCTAGAATCGGATGAGCCGACCAACAATGGACCTTCCAAGGGGGAGAGAGTTGAAGGTGGAGTAGGGAACGGCGGCTGGAGCAGCTGGATAAGTCATTTTCGTGACAGATGTGAGAAAGTAAAGCGATCGGAAAACTGAGAAAGAAATGTTTGAGACAAGATGGAGCTTTTACCTCGAGGAATTCTATATATATGAGAGCTCTGAAGGCGTTAGAGGAGAAACTAAGCGTTTGGTAGGCGCAAAACGTGCGTAGAGCCTTAAAGATCGACCATAATAGTTGATTGCCGGAAGGGGAATCGCAAGCGACGAAGGAGATGGTGAAGATGGTGGCTTCCCTAATCTTCTTAGCTTTGTCCGTACCACCACTTTGGGCAGATACAAAGCCTAATAAACAGAAAATCAATAAACCCAAAGCCCACTTTTTGTCGAAGTCCATTCATTACCCATCAATTAAAAAAAAAAAAAGAGGTGGGGTCCACAATGTTATATCAGTTTCTGACCTTTATAATATATATTAGTTTCGACCATCAATGTACAAAGTATCCTTTAGTGCAATGGTATAGTTGTGGGTGCTTATATCTCAATAACCCGGGTTCGAGCCACATATTTGACATTTTTTCACACTTTTAAAAAGTGGGACCCACAAACCGCTGACGTGTCGCATTAGGAGGAGAGAAACTCTCCTATTATATAATAGATTCACGCAATTGAATTTATGGAACTCGACGCTAATGTCGTATTTCTTGGTGGACTTATTCCTGGGTTCACTCCCTAAGGTTCACCAACCAATAGGATTTCATTATTTCAAATTCAATATCTTTTAAAAAAGAAAACAAAATATTGTCAAGTTATATTATGTTTTTAAGATAAAAAGATAAAAAATAAAAAATAAAAAATAAAAATAGTAGTAATTACAAAAAAATATTTTTAACGTCGTCAGGAAAAAACTAAACCCTAAATCCTAATCCCTAAATCTGAAACCCTAAACCCTTGGGTAAACTCTAAACCCTTGGATAAATCATAAACTCTAAATCAAAAACACTAAACTCTAAAACACTCAAGGGTTTAGGATTTTAGTGTTTAGTGTTTTTAATTTAGAATTTATGATTTATCTAAGGGTTTAGAGTTTATCTAAGGGTTTAGAGTTTATCTAAGGGTTTAGGATTTACCCAAGGGTTTAGGGTTTACCCAAATATTTAGGGTTTCAGATTTAGGGTTTAGGGATTAGGATTTAGGGTTTAGTGTTTTGCTGGCGACGTTAACAATATTTTTAAAAAAAAATCTTTTTTTTGTAACTATTATTTTTTTTACCTTTTTATTTTAAAAACATAATATAACTTCATAATATTTTGTTTCCTTTTTTAAAAGATATCGAATTTGAAATAATGAAATCCTACTGGTTGGTGAACCTAGAAGTTCACCCTAGGGAGTGAACCCAAGAATAACTCTTCTTGGTGTGTACACCACGTTGAAGGCAGTTATTAAGAAAATTGGTATTTTAGGAAATCATTAGTGGGTTTCATTTTTGACTTATTCTTAGGTCCACCCCCTAGGGTGAACCTCTAGGTTCACCAACCAATATGATTGTTTTATTTTATATTCGATATCTTTTAAAAAAAGAAACAAAATATTGTCAAATTATATTATGTTTTTAAAATTAAAAATAAAAAAAATAGTAATAATTACAAAAAAAATATTTTACGTCGTCAGCATAACATTAAACCCTAAACCCTAAATTCTAATCCCTAAACCCTTAATCCTAAACCCTAAACCCTTAGATAAACCCTAAACTCTAGGATAAATCCAAAACTCTAAATCAAAATCACTATACACTAAAACATTCAAGCGTTTAGGGTTTAGGGTTTTAGTGTTTTTTATTTAGAGTTTAGGATTTATCCAAGGGTTTAGGGTTTACCCAAGGGTTTAGGGTTTACCCAAGGGTTTAGGATTTACCCAAGGGTTTAGGGTTTATCCAAGGGTTTAGGGTTTAGGATTTAGAGTTTAGGGATTAGGATTTAGGGTTTAGTGTTTTGTTGAGAACATTAAAAATATATATTTTTTTAATTCTTTTTTCTGTAACTATTATCTTTTTTTATTTTAAAAACATAATATAATTTGAGAATATTTTGTTTCCTTTTTTAAAAAATATCAAATTTGAAGTAATGAAATCCTATTGGTTGGTGAACCTCTAGGTTTACCCTAGGGAGTGAACCCAAGAATGACTCAAGAAGAGTTATTCTTGGGTTCACTCCCTAGGGTGAACTTCTAGGTTCACCAACCAGTAGGATTTCATTATTTCAAATTCGATATCTTTTAAAAAAGGAAACAAAATATTATGAAGTTATATTATGTTTTTAAAATAAAAAGGTAAAAAAAATAATAGTTACAAAAAAAAGATTTTTTTTTAAAAATATTGTTAACGTCGCCAGCAAAACACTAAACCCTAAATCCTAATCCCTAAACCCTAAATCTGAAACCCTAAATATTTGGGTAAACCCTAAACCCTTGGGTAAATCCTAAACCCTTAGATAAACTCTAAACCCTTAGATAAACTCTAAACCCTTAGATAAATCATAAATTCTAAATTAAAAACACTAAACACTAAAATCCTAAACCCTTGAGTGTTTTAGAGTTTAGTGTTTTTGATTTAGAGTTTATGATTTATCCAAGGGTTTAGAGTTTACCCAAGGGTTTAGGGTTTCAGATTTAGGGATTAGGATTTAGGGTTTAGTTTTTTCCTGACGACGTTAAAAATATTTTTTTGTAATTACTACTATTTTTATTTTTTATTTTTTATTTTTTATCTTTTTATCTTAAAAACATAATATAACTTGACAATATTTTGTTTTCTTTTTTAAAAGATATTGAATTTGAAATAATGAAATCCTATTGGTTGGTGAACCTTAGGGAGTGAACCCAGGAATAAGTCCACCAAGAAATACGACATTAGCGTCGAGTTCCATAAATTCAATTGCGTGAATCTATTATATAATAGGAGAGTTTCTCTCCTCCTAATGCGACACGTCAGCGGTTTGTGGGTCCCACTTTTTAAAAGTGTGAAAAAATGTCAAATATGTGGCTCGAACCCGGGTTATTGAGATATAAGCACCCACAACTATACCATTGCACTAAAGGATACTTTGTACATTGATGGTCGAAACTAATATATATTATAAAGGTCAGAAACTGATATAACATTGTGGACCCCACCTCTTTTTTTTTTTTTAATTGATGGGTAATGAATGGACTTCGACAAAAAGTGGGCTTTGGGTTTATTGATTTTCTGTTTATTAGGCTTTGTATCTGCCCAAAGTGGTGGTACGGACAAAGCTAAGAAGATTAGGGAAGCCACCATCTTCACCATCTCCTTCGTCGCTTGCGATTCCCCTTCCGGCAATCAACTATTATGGTCGATCTTTAAGGCTCTACGCACGTTTTGCGCCTACCAAACGCTTAGTTTCTCCTCTAACGCCTTCAGAGCTCTCATATATATAGAATTCCTCGAGGTAAAAGCTCCATCTTGTCTCAAACATTTCTTTCTCAGTTTTCCGATCGCTTTACTTTCTCACATCTGTCACGAAAATGACTTATCCAGCTGCTCCAGCCGCCGTTCCCTACTCCACCTTCAACTCTCTCCCCCTTGGAAGGTCCATTGTTGGTCGGCTCATCCGATTCTAGGATTCCAGAAACATTAACAAGAATGAAGAGTTTATGGGCATCACCATTCTCCTCCTTGATGAACTGGTGATGATTGTTTCTAACTTATTTTTTATCACTTTAACTCTGCTTTGCTTATTCTTTGTTCATATATGAAACGTGTCTTCATCTTTTTGTTTTGGTTTTGTCTATGGGTTTTTTTATGAACAACTAATGATTTTTCTCTGTTTTTCTTATAGGATTCTGTGATCTACGGTTTCATCCCTGCAATCTCCAAACAAAACAGGAAAACTGAATGAATTATGTTTTTAGCAACCGAATCTAAAAGAAATAAAAGACATCTTACTTAACAAATTAAAACCTTTTCTTTTGCAGATTCCGACGACGACGAAGCACCCGAGGACCAACGACAATGGAATGATGCGGACGAAGCCTAACTGATGTAAGTAAACATCTCTTCAATAACGCATCACACTATTATCGCTCCCCAATCTCACAAACTTAAGCTCTAATCATGCCAGGGATCCCACAAGTGATGCTGTCCCGACGACGGAGAAAAAAAGAAAGAAAGATAGCCTAACGGTTTTTTTTTCTCAGTTTTTAAGTTCAAATCATGTTTTAGACATAGAGCCGAACATAATTTGAGCCCAAACATTTTAAACCCACAATTACTTTTTTCATAATGTAAAAACGTCAACCTTCGTTTATGGTTTGTTAAACTATTTTAATCTTTATGTTTTGTTAAACTATTTAACACAGGGGGCAGATCTCCTTAGAAGGAGAGCCACTTGCCATGATGCTTCCAGTTTCACCATTCTTGAAACTTTTATGAACCACAAAGCCAATATAAGAGCTCTGTTTCAATCCAACGGCTGGATTTTGTCACAGACCACCGCTAAGCCTGAAGAAAGAAGAGAAGTGGAGTGATGCGTTTTGGAAGATAGTTACTTGGAGTTTACAAGATGAAGATGGAACCCGTGACGAGGAAGACGAGGAGAAGTGTTACTTGAAATATCCTAACGTTGAGGATGTAGACAATGTGTGATCTTAGCGATGAAGATTAGTGTAGTTTTAATATATGCTACTACGGTCCTTGAGCTCCCCAACAAATACTAGCAAACAATGTGTATTTTGAAAAAATAAAATAATTTTGTAATGCAAGTAGTTTGAAACTTTGAGTATTTATTCAAACAACAGATATATACAGAGTTGATAACTTGATATGGACCCCCAAATAAGTTGGTGTTGCACTGTCACAATATATGTCTTTTTAATTTCATATACTTGACGTAAGCTTCTTCATCTTCTTCTCTTTCCCTTTCCGTTGTTTCACGCTCTCTGTTTCATGTTTAGGCCTTTTTACGTTCTCTATATTTTACCTTAATTATACTTTTTAAATTTTCCTTCCGTTTTGGGAGATGTCTCTAATTTGAGTTAATCGTCAAAAGCTAGGATCAATTTTGTTGTCTTACTTTCGATAAATTTTATTCTTTAATTTGCACAAATCTTAAACAACACCAACATCCTGTAAATCATACTACTTCACCGATATCCAAAGTAAGCAGCCCCGCGCTTGCGCGGGGTCTCAGCACCTAGTATGGACAATCAGAAGGTAATATGTAAATTATATGGTATATTGACTGAGATTTCAAATTGATTCAAATTATAAGAGAAATATAGCATCAATTCTCTTAATAAACGGGATATTATTAATTGCAAACAAAATTTTGGCAATGTATTGAAAATAAACCCCATATAGTTTCCTAATTTGTTATGGCTAATTATCAAATGATTACCGAAAATCCTCCTAAATTAAATTGCGTATATTGGCTAATATAAAAATCTTTGTCCGCTTAGTACTATATATACGACAGAAGTCACAACTATCTCAAGCAAAAAAGAACCAGCATCCTAAAATCACTTCACTAAGAAAACCGATCGGGCCAGCTGGTATGTTAAGGGAGTGTTTTCTGTTTCTATACATAAAGCGAAATACAAACGTGATTCAGTGAAAATGTGTTATTATGTTTTATTAATCTACTCATGTTGAAATATGATGGTAATTTGTGTAAGATGTCTATGTAGTTTTGGTTAGCGTAAGGGGTGTTGAATTAATTGAAAATGAGTGTTCTGGCAATAGCAATATTTAGAAGAACCAGAAAATGCAGTTGTATCTAATAGATATCGGGTTTGTTCTTTCCTAAATATTAGAAAAGTCACGTACTTTTTTTTATCAAAGAAATGTCTGCGTACTTTTGCCAAAGAAAACCAAGAAAACATAGTTTTTAGTTTTTGGTAAGAAGTAAGTTGTTATTTTAAATCAGATTCCCTAAATACAGGAGAATCTATTTTGAAAAAATCTCTATTGGTAAAAAAAAATAGTTTTTAGAAAATAAAAAAAACCATAAACTATTTAAAAAACGATGAACAATCAACCTCTTAATTATTCTAAAATGTGGTAAAACATCCAAATGCATTATGATATAAATAATCTAAATCATGTAATTTTCACATTTTAATAACCATCTCATCCCGTGCAGGGCACGGGTCATTACCTAGTTTACATGTATATTAGTAATATAGCGTTCGACATAGTAATTGTTAACTCACTTATATAGGAGACGTTTATATAGGAGACGTCGAATCATATGGTTTCCTACGTATATAACTTATATAAAATAAAATGTGATAATCACAGGTTGACATGTTGTAACTTAAAAATCATTATACAAAATACATAACAAAACGTTCAATATATATAATCATCAAATAATTGTAAGTTTATTTTATAAGAATCCGATTCAAATTATATGAAAAATAAATTCTAGACATATGTTAAGTATGATGAATTTATTCGTTTGATGTATATTCCTAAAGATCAAATATGAAATAACAATCACGATTTACTTGCATCACAACCCACATAATATTGATGATCTTCCTACGTTAATTATGTCATGTCAACCTAAATTATAGTTAAAACCTGCAATATGACTGTGATGCTGTGAGGAAACCTATTTAAGGAGTATTGAAGTTGAGAAGGTGAAGCTTGATAGGTGGATGAAGTCAGATGAGCTTTTTTCAGAACATGTGAGGCTGAGAAGGTTGGTTCTCAAGGACTGCAAAGAGATGCAAAAGTTGAGCAGGCTTGCTCAGGTTCCAAGAAGTGTCAGCACAAAGGAAGAGTTATGGACTTGGACCAAAGAGGTGGAGTTTTGTGAGGTTTGGTCAAAACCATCAAACTTGTTCAAGTTGGGCCAACTTGCACAAGTTACGCGCATGTGAATTATGGGCCTAGCCGACAAAGCCCATTAGGTCAAGTGTTGATATTTCAGGAAGGAGTGGTCACGACAGAAGAACTAACACAAGATAGGACAAGGAAACACAGAGGAGAGGCAAGGAAGAGAGGAACCTCGAGAGAGAGATCGATACCAGGGCTTGGATCTCAGGAGAGAAAGCTAGAGAGAAGTAGGTTCTCGGTAGGCTAGATAGGTTGTTCCCTATATACATGTATCACTAGGTGATTTGTAACAGAGATCAAAGCAGTTAGACAGAAATTGTAACCTTAGGGTATTGTACTCTCGTGTTCATATAATGGAGGGTTGAGGGACCGATTTCTCTTTTCGGTGAGTATAGCTCGTTCTTCACATCGACGAAGGGAGGTGAATACTGTGTATTGTGTTCCTTCTTTCTTGCTTGATTTGTGTTCCGTTGTGCTTGATTAGTGAATAGGTTTGCGATACAAACTACTCTAAGCTTCCAGGAAATAGATAAATCCTCTACATATTAACTTTTGATGATACATCCTTTCGGATTCTTTTTTTTTTACTTCGTCCATAACGTGAGCTCAGAGAAGGAAGATATACAGGGGATTTTTGAAGAGCGAAACTTCATATTTGAAGTTTTATCTTTTATTTGTAATTTGGTCTTTATAATTAATTAACCATCATATTTATGATTGTTAAGTATTTTCCCATTTATCGTTTTAATCTTTAAATTTTTTATATGTCATAAATATTTCAATTTTTTGATAAATTCTAATTTTACACATAAAATTAAATAAAAAATTTTAAAATAATTTTTTTATATAATTTCATAATATTTTAAAACTAAAATTAGACAACAAGAATATTACAAAAGAAACTTAATAAAAAAATTAAATAAAAAGATATATGAAAACATAGTTATGACACAAATTTAAATATTACAACAACACTAATAGTCTGGTAAATTACAGAAATAATTTTGTTGAATAATATGGTATTTTGCTTGTAGTTTAAAATCTGATTATGTATTTCTAATTATAATTTTATATTTGTTTTAATATTTCATTAATTAATATTACTATTATATTTTTGTATATGTGCTAGCTATTTATAAAATTTTTATGGATTTATATTATTTATGAAATATATATAAGGTCCATATAGTTTTGAAGTTAAGTTTGAATTTTGATTTTGAAAAAGATCACTTAACGTATGAATGGTGACCAAGGAATGAAGCGGAACAATGTATTCCTTAACATTCGTAAGAAATTTTACCATTCATAAGGAATAATTTTTTTATTTCCCTTCTTTCTTTTTCTTTTATTTTAGGAAATATATAACAAATTTATTCCTCACTAAATATAATAAGGGATCATCATTTCTCATCATTCTTATAATTTTATTCTTTTTCGTTCATTTCCTATCCGTTCCCCATATTTCTGTGATGGTTACCAGTTAGACTCTTAAATAAACAGCTTTTAGAGATGCTCTTCTTATATATGAAAATAAAAACATTTATAATAAATGTGTTCACACAGTAACTGACATGTGGCATGCTCACAATTACTTAAAATTAGAATACTGATGTGGTAACTTCACAATTTAAAAATTAATACACTAATTTTCTTAACTCTAGTGCATACAATTTAATGTGATCACACACTAATTTTTGAATAAACTCATTTTTTGTTTATGCATTTTTTAACCTTCGTATTAGTGAATTGAAGTTATGTTCGTGTAACAACTTAATAATATCATTGTTGAAAGAAAAAAAATACAAAACCATTAAGAATCACGTCAACTAAAATGCTGGAATGAGAAACCAAAACCAATATGAAAAAATAGGTCTTCGTTGAGATTTATATTACATATTTATTATATGTTTATTTAGGATCTTTTACAAAAAATTGAAGTGTCGGCTTGTTTTTTGTTTGTTTTGTGGGTTTAATTTTCTTTTGTTTTTTTAGTAACATGCATTTTTACGGATAACTGAAGTGTCAGCTTGTAAAACACTATTACAAACCATTTGGCTAAAAGTTCTCTTGTCGTAGTGTGGGTCTCTGTTAATTTCGATTTTTGGATATATATATATATAATACAATTCTGTTTTTTTTCAACATCAACAATTCTGATTTGTTTTAGTTATTTTGTGGTCTAGTTTAGTTTTGGCTTTTGGATGTATATATATTAAAAGAACACCAACCAAACTCGTGTTTTGAATAACGCTCGTGTCTTGCATCTGGAATCAGAAAATCAGGTGACGCATGTGAATTGCGGAAGCTGCAGGATGCTACTTATGTATCATTACGGAGCAAGATCTGTCAAATGTGCTGTTTGTAGCTTTGTCACATCAGTTGGGATTAGTTCTCTTTTCTCAACTAGTTTATTATTGAAACTAAAATGCATACTTACAATAGCCAAAAAAAAAAAAGTAAAACCAAACAAAAATTTATACCGGTTACAAACATTATATAATGTTTTGTTTTTGGTTGGAATGGTTTTGATGATATGCTTGTAGGGTTCGACTAGCACGACTGATCTGAAGTTCAACAGCTAAATTTTTATTACGGTTCATTTATGTATTGAATTGTGACAATATAAAGGAAGAATCAAGGAGGCGCGAGCGTGTCCAGCAATCTCTCATTTGCTATTTGCAGATGATAGTCTATTCTTTTGTAAGGCAAACAAGGAGGAGTGTCAAACTATTCTTAGGATTTTACAGGAATATGAGGCTGTCTCAGGGCAACAAATTAATTTCCAGAAGTCCTCAATTCAATTTGGGCATAAGATTGAAGAATCAATTCGTCAAGAGTTGAGAGATATTCTGGGAATCCAAAACATAGGAGGCATGGGATCCTATTTGGGGTTGCCAGAAAGTCTTGGAGGGTCTAAGGTACAGGTTTTTGGTTTTGTTCAGGAACGTTTGAATAATAGGGTTAATGGATGGACATTCCGATTTTTTACTAAAGGAGGAAAAGAGGTAATTATTAAATCGGTGGTGACGGCTTTGCCCAATCATGTTATGTCTGTTTATCGGTTACCGAAGACTACAGTTCAAAAATTAACAAGCGCAGTTGCTCGGTTTTGGTGGAGCCCAGGAGGAAGTTCTAAAGGTATGCATTGGAAATCATGGGATAAATTATGTGAAACCAAAGATAACGGTGGGTTAGGTTTCAAGGATCTTATGGATTTTAATACGGCAATGCTTGGAAAGCAACTATGGAGACTGATGGAAAAACCAAATACTCTATTCTCAAGAGTCTTCAAAGGACGGTATTACAGGAATGCTTCACCCCTGGAACCGATTCGTTCTTCTTCTCCGTCATATGGCTGGAGGAGTATCATTTCTGCTAGATCTCTGGTTTGTAAAGGACTAATTAAACGGGTGGGAACAGGTTCGTCTATCTCTGTATGGAATGATCCTTGGATCCCAGCCACTCGCCCGAGACCAGCAACCAAAAATTTCCCCAACTTTTATCCGGACCTTACAGTGGATTCCCTCATAAATTCGGAATCTCGCTCATGGAATTTACAGGTAATTAGGACTCTTGTGGATCCTGCGGATGCGAAAATAATTGAAAGTATTCCTTTAAGTAGGAATCAGTTTGAGGATAGGAATGGATGGCATTTTACTAAAACTGGAAAATATTCAGTCCAATCAGGCTATCAAGTGGAACGGATTTATCCGGATAAGGAAAAACCACCAGTTTTTTATGGCCCTACAGTGGATATACTTAAAGCTTTCTGTTGGAAAGTTCGGTGTCCCCCAAAAATAAGGCATTTTTTATGGCAACTTCTCTCAGGATGTATATCGGTAATGAAAAACCTCAAGGCAAGAGGGATAAATGGAGATACATTTTGTGCTCGATGCGGAGAGCCTGAAGAATCAATTAACCATGTATTTTTTGAATGTCCACCGGCACGCCAAGTGTGGGCATTATCCAAGATTCCGTCAGCTCCGAATTTTTTTCCTACTTCTTCATTGTTTGCTAATATGGATCATCTATTTTGGAGAGTCCGGCCAAAGATGGATGATCATCAGTTTGCATGGATTTTATGGTATATTTGGAAAGCTCGAAATAACAAAGTTTTCAGTAATTTGGATATGGATCCGAGGGATACTCTTCAATTAGCTGAAATAGAATCATCACTTTGGGCAGAAGCACAGGTGGGAAATGACCCAACGAGAGGGCTTTCGGTACCGATCAATGTTCCCCTAGTGACACAAGGTCGATGGTGTTTTATGGATGGTTCATGGAAGGATAAGGATACGTTCTCAGGACAAGGCTGGTATAGTACTTTACCAGGGTTTGATGGGCTGCTAGGGGCAAGGAATGTAAGGGCATGTCTTTCACCCCTTCATTCGGAGATAGAGGCGTTGATTTGGGCAATGGAATGTATGAAGAATTTAAGACAGTTTCAGGTAACGTTTGCAACGGATTGTTCTCAATTGGTGAAGATGGTTTCGGAACCAGAAGAATGGCCAGCATTCGAAAGCTATTTGGAGGACATAAAGCTTCTCAAAGGAAGTTTCCTCAACTCTGATATAGTTCATGTACCTCGGACAGCGAATCTTCGGGCAGATAGTCTAGCACGCAGTGCTAGGAAACAATCGTCCTTTGTCGTTCACATGGATGCGGAGTTACCGATTTGGTTTACAGAGTCATCATGAGTCTGTAAATTCTTTGCTGTCAAAAAAAAAAAAAAAAAAAAAAAAGGAAGAATCAAATTTTTTTCTCTCTCTTGGATCATCCTCTCGTTCAAGAATCAGGCAGCGAGATGTTATGAGTTTGAAACTTTTTCCGGAGTAAATTAATATGTAATTAGTCGAAATTTCTGATTTTGGTCTCTTTGTTTGTTTGTATAGAGTTGTCTCCATTCAATGTATCTATTTTTTTTTTTTGATAAATTGATTCACCAGTCTGCAAAAGTGATATTCAAGAATAAAAGCTTAAGATTTTACAATCAATTGAAGACGATTAGTTAATGATTCACCAAACCAATTTTATGTATGAACATTTTCTTCAATTTTTGTTACCATACAATAGTCATTGAATATTGAGATGTGAATCCATCAATATTGTCTAACCTAATTCTTTTAATAGTATAATAAGAGAATTGTGTTCGCTGTTTAATTATTTGAATTACATTTTTCACAAATATCACATTTCGAGATGATAATAAACAAATGCATAGACCATATATATTGCTTTGAATTCTTTCACGAAATTTTAATGATTCTTTATTTTTAATTGGTGTTGGCCTTGTGGCCAATTTTTGTAGAGAATGTGCAACATATTTCATTTTATTACCTTGACAAATCTCTTGGTTTTTCAGTGAGTGAATGAACACGTGAGTTCTCTACGACTTTACGATCCACTGTGGTGTATGGGAGACTTAGGCGATTATATCATAATGTGAATCTTCTGGATTTTGTTTCATTAACAGATTCTATTTGATTGCATCTATATAAGAATGATGAAATCACGAAATAAATTCCAGAAACTTTTCCAATATATGATTTTGGTTATATTTATCAAACGTTACATATGTGTACTTATTTTCATCCTCAGTTACATACTGAGTTTCATATCTGCGAAACGTATATCCTACTATATAAAAGGGACTAAATCCCTACTTTCTAAGCCTTGCCATATGGGCAAAATATTGTGAACCAATCAAGATGCCATGTCATCCGGACTTGAGTTTGAGTTAAAAAAAAATAAGCTATTTTCGGAGCCCATTCGACCCATTTCGAAGCCTATTCCCGAGCCACTCTCTCATAAGCATAATCCCGTATTCTAAACATCCTGTGTTAAATTTTTTAAAACACTCATATCTTAGAAATAGTTTAGAAAATATCTTTATATAAATGTTTTTTTCTTGAATAATATTTAACTATAATTTTTTGTATCTTCTTAACTTTTATAATAAAAATATTGTTTTCAGATAGCAACAAAATATATATAAAAATTATCTTATTTTTCAATTTTTGATAATTTTATTATATTATTTTAGAATCAATTATTTAATATTAATATAACATATAAATTTTATATGATTAAAATAAAATTCTTTTTTAATTATATATAAAATTCATTAAGGGTATTGTTTTAATTAACACATTAGCGAATCAGTTAGAAATTAATAATAAATCAATAACCTATCTAAAAGTCTAAAACCTGATAAAATATGACAAATAAGAAAAACTAACTAAATTTTAATATAAAATAGAAATTTAATATTACTAAAATAAAATTTATTGGGCAAAATATTGTGAACCAATCAAGATGCCATGTCATCCGGACTTGAGTTTGAGTTAAAAAAAAATAAGCTATTTTCGGAGCCCATTCGACCCATTTCGAAGCCTATTCCCGAGCCACTCTCTCATAAGCATAATCCCGTGTTCTAAACATCCTGTGTTAAATTTTTTAAAACACTCATATCTTAGAAATAGTTTAGAAAATATCTTTATATAAATGTTTTTTTCTTGAATAATATTTAACTATAATTTTTTGTATCTTCTTAACTTTTATAATAAAAATATTGTTTTCAGATAGCAACAAAATATATATAAAAATTATCTTATTTTTCAATTTTTGATAATTTTATTATATTATTTTAGAATCAATTATTTAATATTAATATAACATATAAATTTTATATGATTAAAATAAAATTCTTTTTAATTATATATAAAATTCATTAAGGGTATTGTTTTAATTAACACATTAGCGAATCGGTTAGAAATTAATAATAAATCAATAACCTATCTAAAAGTCTAAAACCTAATAAAATATGACAAATAAGAAAAACTAACTAAATTTTAATATAAAATAGAAATTTAATATTACTAAAATAAAATTTATTTTTTAATATATATATAATATTAATTAAGGGTATTTTTTTAATTAATAAATTAGTGACTTAGCTAAAAATAAATAATAAATCAATAATTTAGCTAAAACCTAATAAAAACATGACAAATAAGCAAATTTACTAAAATTATGGATAATATGAAATATGATTGATTCTTTAATACAAAATTAAAATAAGAGTTTTGTTAAATCAAACATAAGTTTGTCGTATCGGTGTTACAAAAAAAAAACAATAATTAATAGTGTCGTAGGAATTATGTATTTTTCATTAGCGAATAAAATTGAAGAAGATTGTTGGAGGATATCTCAACGTATAGACGAGATTATGGAGATTGATATGGGAGTTGAAGTAACGGACACAACTATTCCTCCGCAAAGAAACGCTCTTGCTAGACATCCTGGATAAAATGAAAGAGATATATATGAACTTGGCTTTGTGTTAATGGATGGTGACTTTCCAATGCGGTTTGGAGCAAGGGCCAATATACACGCACCAAATCACCACTGCAAGCGGAAGCTGAAGGTTTGCTATGGGCAATGCAAGTGATACTGAAGTTTGGACACAAAGAGATGGTCTTTCAATCAACTGTGAACAACTGGTTATACTCATTCAAAAGGAGGAAGATTGGCCTGCTTTGGACTCGGAGCTAGACGAAATACATGCTGTATCTAAATAATTTTCTGAACTTTCTATTGCTTATATTCTTAGATCTTTAAAATTCTGTACTAATAGCCTAGCAAAAGGTGTCCGATCACGCGCATCTCGATCAGCTTTTGTAAACCCTTTTGCACCAAGTTGGCTAGCTCCACAAGTTAGCATGAGGATGCCAAAAAAGAGAATAAAGTTGAAAGTGAAACTAAATATTCCAATGAACAAATTTATCAGAAGTTCATATTTATGTGGATGTCTATATGAGACAAACAATTTTTTTAGACAATTATAGAATGTAGTCACGAAAAATCAATCTTAAAATATATAATTAAAAAAAACCATTTAAACAAATCATCAAAATTTTCAATATTACAGCAAATAAAAATATAAAGACCAACTATATTCTCTTCATGTATAATGTGTTGTGGTAAGATTCAAAAAAATTAACTTACTTTACAGTAAAGAAAAATTAGATTTTTAATTCCAAATTTACAGTAAAAACATAACATTTTATAAAACTAAACAATTCACATAATAGTATAAAAATATAAAAAAAAAAAAAAATACTATCCGCGCGTAGCGCGGACAAGGACCTAGTGTCTATAAAACTCAGTACATTTCTTTTAGAATTCAGAGAATACAGCCCTTGCTTATTTAAAATTTTGGTCCATTTGGCAACGATAAAGTTGGCCTTACCAATTCCTTCAATCAATTATGCAAGATCTGATATCTTATTGACAATAATTTTTATATTTTTTATGTTATAGATATATTTATTTTGTTTCATAATAGTGCGTGTTGTTCCACTATTAGATGTACAAAATTCTCGAGTCTGCTTATTGAATTTTGTACTAGCATTTAGATCCAATCTTGTAATTATCATAGACATCAATAAAGAAAAACGTGAAATCCATTCATAAATAACATACAATAATTATACATTTAGGTGATGTTAAAAAAACATTAG
This sequence comes from Brassica rapa, assembly GCF_000309985.2. Lineage (NCBI taxonomy): Eukaryota > Viridiplantae > Streptophyta > Magnoliopsida > Brassicales > Brassicaceae > Brassica > Brassica rapa. Next base: position 25,327,175 of record NC_024803.2, read on the forward strand.
TCACTTAGAACTTATAAACATAATAATTATACATGGAAATACTAGACTATTCAGTAGTATCTTTACAAATTTTCCGGTTCTCTTCAGGAGTGGTCTAGTCGAGCTCATTTTAAATGAGTGTTTTTACACCTGAAAGTCAGTTTGGGATTACAGTCCAATTTTTTTTATTAACAATTTTTTTAAACACTGGATAAGTATGCTATTACAACTATGAGAAATATTACAAATGATTCTACAGCAGACAATTCTACCTGCCATATGGGGATTTGTGTCTGACTGCATCACCTGAGCTGCCCTATGAGATCCACGCTTGACGGTACTCCTTGCGCCATGTTGCAGATCTCTTGTAAATCTTTTCTCTTTTAATTCACATAATTACGCATTCTCCGAAAAATGAAATCCACACCTTTTAGTGTAGAAACATTAATGAACCCTTGGTCAAACCACTGGACCAAAAGGATTTCCACAACAATTATTTTGATTAAGGGAGGAAACAGATACATGAAATCTTTTAAGGGACATAAGTAGAACTGCCATATTTTGATCTTCATGAGTTGGCAGCATAAGTAAAAATGTTAGGCACTCATAAAATATGTAGAATTGTCGATTATAGAATCGTATACACAATAATTTTTATAATACATAATATAATAATAAATTTATATTAAAACTCAATTTAGAGAGTGTTACTGGTTGTATAAGTTCAGTTCAAAACTATTAAATTGTAAGTAAATCAGATTTTAATTTTTAATTCATTTTACAATTCAAGATATAAGATTTACCTAGACATTTTAATCTATCTCAATTTATTTATTAATTCAACATCATATCATTTGATTTATATAATAGAACTAGGTGTTTTTCCACATATGCATGTATAATCTTCTTACGAATATTTATTAATACAAACATTATAAATTTAAAGGCCAGCATCATAAATTATTATTTTATGCTTTTAATCATTATCATATGAGCAAAGCTTAAGTAGCTTAAAACTAATCCAGGTAATTACTGTCACCAGTTAAAATTTGGCAATGACCAAAAGTAAGTTGAATAGGTGAAGTGTAAACCCATCCTCTACTGGCTCACATAGATTTTCTGATACATCATATTCATGAGATTATAAGTTAATTTAAATAGTCAAATTAAATTAGGAGAAGAAGTAACTTCAACCACTTTTTAGAGAGAAGAAAAAAGTAATTTTAATGAGAACCAGGAGACAATAGTGGAAAGACAACAGTGAGAATCAGTGCCGTGCGAAGGTTTTTGGAGGCCCGAAGCGAGTTAAAAAAAATTTACATGATATTTTTTTTGACAATATTTCTATTTGAATTATATAAAATTTTGGTTTTTTAAAACACACATATATATATATATATATAACACTAAAATTTTTTGATTTTTTACCTAAACATTTTTTAATTTTATGCACCAGACTTTTATAAACTAAAAATCAAACTCTATATTCTTAGCGTTTTGGATTGAAATATTGGTCGCTGTTAAAAACTCAAATATTAGCGTTTAAATTAAATACGATAAACTATATATTCAAAATATTATAAATTTTTAATCAAATTCTATAAATATATAAAATAATTTTAACTCATAATATATACAAATAAGACAAATGTGGATCAAATATTTGCAGTTAATTTGAAGTAGAATCTTTATAGTTTTCTATAAAATATAGTAAAATTGATCACAAATTAGTTATTTTAAACAGAAGTCAAATTTAGAATCAAATAATAATAAAAATCTAACTAAGAGAATACATTAACTACCATGTTAAAAAAAATTGTAATTAGGGGTCCTAAAAATTTTATAAAATTTGGAGGCCCTAGACGAATGTCTTTTTCAATATGCTGTAAGAACGGCTCTGGTGAGAATTAATGAGAGGGGATTAAGAGGAGGTTTGACTACCTAACAGTAGCTAATTCAATAAACCTTTTGACAAATTAAACACATAGGCCAGAGCTAAGACTGAGTTGCTAACAAATGCAAACTTTTGAATATTGAAAATTTGTAAATGTTGTTAACTGATGGATGGGTAATAGTAATATACATGTTTCGTTTTATTTTCTAAACTTTAACTTTTTATGACTAAAACATTATTTTTGAATAACAACACAATATTTGAGAATTATCTTATTATTTTTAAAATACCTTAAACCTATTTTATTTTATTAATTTATAATTATTTATGTAATATAATAATAAATATAAAGTTTTTAATACAAAATTTGTTGTTAATTATATAATAACCAAGGGTTTAGGGTTTATCCAAGGGTTTAGGGTTTACCCAAGGGTTTAGGGTTTAGAGTTTAGGGATTAGGATTTAGGGTTTAGTGTTTTGTTGAGAACATTAAAAATATATATTTTTTAATTCTTTTTTCTGTAACTATTATCTTTTTTTATTTTAAAAACATAATATAATTTGAGAATATTTTGTTTCCTTTTTTAAAAAATATCAAATTTGAAGTAATGAAATCCTATTGGTTGGTGAACCTCTAGGTTTACCCTAGGGAGTGAACCCAAGAATGACTCTTCATTTTTTATATTGCATTGTGTCTTTTTTTTTCTTTTAAACAATCTGTATGTAGCATCGTTTAGAATAATCTTGAAATGTGAACAATGTGTTCATATATTTGAAAATGGTTCGTTCGAATGCAAAGCACCATTTTAATAAAAATGTGTTAATTTTCCTCTAATAAGCAAAATCATAAATATGAATATAATAAGTGTATTTTTCTAAACCATTTGAAACTGGATGTGTCTTTTGTATCAATAAAAGATAACTCTAGATTTTTCTAACACAATAATCCGACAACCTTACTTTAATATTCTTTTTATTGTATTTGACAGGTTATAAAAATAAATGATTTATTCTATAATAGGCATCCGAATATGCAAATCATATTTATATGAATATGAATGCTTTAAATATAAGTTGTACCAATGGCACTAATTGTAATTATTCTAGTTAAAAAAGGATAGTTAAGCAAGTAGGTTGAGGCTGTTTGAGAGAGTGACACATCAACATAATGGCAATGGTGTAAATAAAGTATCAAATTAAGGTTAGTTTTTCAAATTGCTTCCCTATTAATAAGTAAGAGATAATACATGGACAATAATGATGCTGGATCGTCTGATGATATCAAGCCACTAAGTTTTATAATGATTTTTAAATAATATTTTGAATTAGTCCATGTCAGCCTTAAAGTTAGAAGTTGTATTTTTCATGCTCTTAAAGCCATATGATAGACCTACTTAAATATCAGTGATGAGTAATTCTAATTTGTATTGATTAATTTGTATTGATTAATAATCTGTGTAATATAACATGAAAAATAATAATGCAAAAACATTAATCGTTGATATTATATTTTTGGTTAGTCAATAAAAAAGAAGCTTATAGCATATAAACTAGTGACCAATGACAGTTATTGTAATTAGACTAGTAAATTAAGGGTCTTTGAATATTATTGGTGAGAGAGCTTGTAATAGTGGTGACACATAATAAATGACACTGTTGTAAATTACACGTGAACTAAAAGTTCTTCATCAAATAATAAGAAAGGGATTTATCAATTTGGATTGGATAAGATAAGATGAACCGGTGTCGTGTTTAGTCTGCATGTTTTGGGCCAAATAAATTCGGTCATTGAATGGGCTAAGGCCCACGAATATATAAAGTGGCACCGCTCACGCCGCCAGAAATGTAAGAAACCGAACAAAGTTTCTCTCAGCGTAACCTTTTGCCTCTCTCTCTCTCTCTCATCTTCTCAGCCGAGCCATCGCCGATCAGTAAGTTTCTTCGAATCTCTGCAGCTCCATCGTCGAATATTCGTTTATGATCCATCTATTTCTGATAATTGAATCTGGTCATGTCTGTGGTTGGTAACCATCCAATTTTCGAATCTATCTGTTTTTTTTTTCAATTGATGCAGATAGAGGAAGGAGATGGGTTGTACGGTAAGAGATAAGCACGTGAGAGCGGCCCGGAAGATCCGACCCGCTTACAAACCCGAGCTCGATCTGGATAGGGTTGCTCTGTCGAAATCCATCGTTGAGTCGAGCCTGAAGAACCTTGTGTATCACCCAGGTCTCACTGGCTCCACCTCGGGGGCCTGTTGCGTCCATAGCGGGACTAGTTTCGAGGAGAGCGTGTGGGGTTACTGCACGGAGGAGAATCTCCAGGAGATCTTGCTCAAACATTTGGAGTTTCTGTACGACCAAGCTGTCTCCAAGCTCATTGATTTGGGCTGTGAGGAAAGCGTGGCCATGAGAGCCGTTTTGAGTAACGGCCATTGCTACGGTGAATCTGATGTTTTGAAGAACATTGTGAATAACTCTTTGTCGTATTTGAATAGCAGCAGCAGCAGCAATGGTGATCAGTCAGAGACTGGTTTTACCGATTTGAGAGATTTGGAGGAGTACTCCCTTGATGGTATGGTTTATTTGCTGCAACAAGTCAGGCCTAGTTTCAGTAAAGGTGATGCTATGTGGTGTTTGTTGATGAGTGAGCTTCATGTTGGTAAGGCGAGTACTATGGATCTTCCAAACAGGGGAACCTGTTGTGCTAAGGAAGATAGCCATGGAGAAGGTACCTTAGATCTTGCTGGTTTTATGGCACCTGCCTTGTGCCGTTTCCATGGAGGTTGGGATTTTGGGAACGGAGGAGGGCCTGAGTTTTCTGGTAAAGGGTTTTCTATGAACAATGCTGAGCTGAAGTTGCAGAGGGAGATTGAGTGTCCCAGGAGGTTTAATCTTTCTCCAACCATGAAGTCCTTGTTGAAGCGGAATGTCGCTGCCTTTGCTGCTGGGTTTCGTGCTAGTATGAAGCAGAAGCAGATAGATGATGGAACTAGCGGTGAGGGGGCTGATCCTACACATGTGGAGAGTGAAGAAAGTGTCGGTTCGGTGTTGGAGAAGTTTCGTGACCTGAACCTTGATGATAATCTGGAATCTGTTGGTGAGGATGATAAGGATGGTGTGATAGTCACACTGCTTCATCAGGTCAAGGATCTCGAGAAGAAGTTGAAGGAAAGGAAAGAGTGGGCTCAGAAGAAGGCAATGCAAGCTGCCCAAAAGGTCAGCGATGAACTCACCGAGCTCAAATCACTGAACAGCGAGAGAGAAAGTATCCAGATGTTGAAAAAGGGGAAACAAGCTGTTGACGAATCGACCGTGAAAAGATTGTCCGAGTTGGAAAACGCTGTTAGAAAAGCTACCTGTCAGCGTGACACAGCTAATGCAATTGTAAGAACGCTTGAGAATCAAAATGCAGAGATCCGAGCAGAGAGGGAGGGTCTCAAGTTAAGTGCATCAGAATCAATTAAAGCGTGCACGGAAGAATCAAAGAAGGAGAAGAAGTGCATGAAGAAGCTTTTGGCATGGGAGAAGCAGAAGTTGAAGCTGCAGGATGAGATTACAGCTGAGAAAGAAAAGATCAAAGCCCTTTATAAGTCATTAGCTCAGATAACACAGGATGAAAAGGAAATTGAGGTACGGTAGTTTTCTCTAGATCGTTACAACTCTCATTTGAGACGTGCATCTAGTTACCAATATGGTACTGTCTTTAGATGGTAGGTCGTTACTTATGCCAAATTAACGTCAAAGATCATTCAAGAGGTATAGTCTGCATCTCCCACCCACATTTCTTTTTGGCTAGGGGTATGTGATATGAATACCATCTTTGGGAGAATCAGTTTGAAACCTGGCTAAAGGATTTGTTATGCCTCTTAATAAGATTCATGAGATAGGTTTATCTCTCTCTAAGCTGTGGGTACATTCTCTATTTGAAACATTAGTTAGTCTATCGAATTCTCTTTACGTTTAGATTAATATGTTATTGGCAGGCGAAAAGGGTAGAGGAACAGAAAGCCAAGGAGCAAGCTCTGGCACAAGTGGAGGATGAACAACGCTCAAAAGAAGCAGCTGAGGCACACAACAAGAGAAAGCTGGAGACTCTCAGGTTAAAGATCGAACTAGACTTCCAACGGCACAAAGACGATCACCAAAGGCTTGAGCAAGAGCTGTCTCGGCTCAAAGCTTCTTCAGATACTGACTCAAGCCACTTATCCAGCAATGTTTGGGAACCCGAAAGATCTCAAGGAGAAAACATAGCTAAGCTGCTTGAAGAACTAGATAGGCTTGAAGGGTCTTATGAGAGTGAAGCAAACAATGATAGGGAATGCATAATCTGTATGAAAGATGAAGTCTCGGTGGTGTTTCTTCCCTGTGCGCATCAAGTAGTGTGTGGTAGTTGCAGCGATAATTTCTTCTCGAGCAACAACGGTGGCGGAGGCAAAGTCACTTGTCCTTGCTGCAGAGCTGTGGTTCAGCAGCGAATCCATATCTTTGGAGCAACCTCGTGAAAACTGAGATAGCTTCTCTTTGGGATTTAAAGAGAGCATCACCACAACTTCAGGTTTTACTTTGCAAGTTCAAAAAAAATAAATGCTTAGCTTCTTCGGCAAAGCTTTTTATACTTGGTATTTTATTTTATTTGGAAAAAGGTTTTCTACGATGTACAAAAAAAAAAAATTGTGATCGTGATGGAAACTTTTTCGACCTAATCTTGTTAAAGGTTATCTTCAATTAGAGTAGAAGGAAACAAATAAGTAAAAACTTGAAATGGTTTGGTTTGTTTAAATCGTGACTACGATTATGGTTTTAAGTTTGGTTTGGTCGAACCGACACTTGTCAGTAAAAACAAATGACAACCACAAGTTCTAGATTACCGCAATCATGAACGCTTACTTTGTCTAGTTTTGTTCTTGTGGCCGTTATTTGCAAGAAATGGCTTCGTGTGCCATCTCAAACCCAATTCATTCTTTCAAGATCTTGAAGAGAAGTCCTTACAACAGTTTATTTGGTTGGAACTCTGGCGAGAAAATAGACAATCCCCGGTCGCCGCAGAAACTGGTCTACCATGACGACGTCCAACTTCCTTTCTCTCTTTCGTTGGTAAACAAGACCTTCCTAAAGGGTAATATATATATATATAATGCATTTTTCATTCTATAAGACTCGTTGAATCCGTGTGAATAAGCTTGTTTTTATCTGAAATTCTTTTTAATCGTTAGGAAGAGAATTGAAATGTTGCTACAAAGCAAGCATCGATGGGTTTAGTGCTACAAAGTTCCACGAACGTTGCGATTTCCAAGGTCCATGTGTAATCATAGCTTACACCAACGACATGTCCTTCAAGTTCGGCGGGTTTAGCCCTGAAGGCTATCGAAGCACTGATGATTATTACGATACATTCGACGCTTTCCTCTTCTATTGGCTCGACGATAGCGATGAACCAATCGTACTTCCTAAGGTTGGAGGAAGTGGAGCGGCTCTGTTTGATTATGCACGCGGAGGGCCTCAGTTTGGAGCTGACGGACTTCTTATTGGACCTCCTTTAGCGCCCGTGATGGGCGGGTTTGCGGGTCCGGATACGAACTCAGGGATTGGTGATTTGAGGATGGCTAAATCAAGACTGGGTCTGTCATACGCTAAGAGGAAAGATGGGAAGGAATCTATCTTTGGAGATGAAAGTAAGGTTACTCTTGACGATGTCTTGGTCTTTTGTAGCCCTTATATTGCTTCTTTGTATTAGATTACAATTACACTAATAATTTGAGAACAAATTTGAAGTAAAAACGTTAGAATGTGCTTCGCTTTAAAATGTGATATCACAAACATGACGTGTATAGATAACTCAGGTGTGATTCAATTCCACTTTAGGTTTAAGTTCTCAAAATTTGCTGAAATGACTAATGTGAGATTAGATTAACTAAACTCTTCTTAGTTACAAAATATTAACATATGTCGTGTTATATTATGTGGTTATCTTTATCAAAAAGGAAGAACAATCTGAGAATAATAAAAGAGTACGGTTTGTATTGCAAGATCACTGTTTACAAGAGAAACACCCGAGAGACTCTCTCTCACACCCTTTAAAATATATGCATGTTGTGAAGTTGAGAAAAAGGATGCTGAGGTCTCCACCAAAAGTTTTGCAATAAAACATATTCAAAACCAATATAAATCCATCTAAACACCGCAAACGTATGCGATAAAAAAGAGTGATACATATAAAATCATTCAGATTCAACAACAAGGTTGCATGACTTGGAAGCCATGATCACAGCAGGCAATTCGTTGAGCATCTCTCGTCTTTTTGCTAACCTGAAAAGCCTTTTCGGTTCAATGGGATCGATGATGAAAGTTGCCTTCTTCAACTGTTGTGCATTGCTTAGAATGTATCTAGCCACTTCTTTCTCCTCTTCTCTTATCCAATCAGGTCTTGTCCATACAAATGTCTCGAGATGAGACGACAAACATTCAGGGACATTCTCTGGTTGATTCCATTTCCCGGGGGGCATATCTTTCTTGTCAGAAACCAGCTTTGGCTGATGAGACGAACGCTACACAAGGGAAAATGCAGTGTGTATATCTTCAAAATTAGCCCCAACGAGAGACCATCAACATTAGTTACCTAACAAATAATAAAATGGCTTACGTCAATAAGCTTCAGAACTTGTAGTTTAGGAGAGCTATCAAGCATGAGCGCAAGTAGATTCCACCACGCCACTTTATGTGTATACATCTCAAGAGATACCAGCTGATGGAAGACCATTCCAGTAGGATATGCAATCTATTATCATGAGACACTTATTAGTAAAGGGAACAACAACAAATAATTCAACCCGGCAAAGTTACCTGCAAAGGTGATAAGTCCAGGGAAAGACGTTTGGCTGACTTGAGAGACCCCATAATAGTCTCATTGGTTGTATGAGAAACATTTATAATATTCGCGTCTACTAGCTCAGGCGCGTTCTCAATCAGACAATACTCATAACCTTTTAACATTTGAATAGTCAAGTGTTGCAAAGACGGAACGTTTATCACATAGCCCCCATTCTGTTTTCCATAAGTCTCGCCGCCAGAAACCAATAATGTCTTGAGAGATGGAGACTCAATAACGAATCTCACTCCATCATTATAGTGGAAACCTCGTTGGACGACCAAATGTTCAAGATTAAGGCAGCTAGCGAAAAGGTTACGAACCGATTCACTGTCTTTGTACACCACAGAATGAAGGTGAAGAGTTCTAAGGGACTTGAGAGATACCATAGAGGGAATATCTAGAAGAATGTAGTGCTTGAGTTTCAACGTCTCAAGTGTGTCAAAACACAACAAGCAGCTCGGGAACCTGACTGGGTTGCCACAAAGATAACCGAGATCCAGCTCGAGCTCACGCACATGGCGTGTAACTGCAATTCCAGCCCATATTCCAATGTATACATCCTCGCATCTATCGTTAACTTTCAGATGAAGAGTCTCCAGGACCGGAGATTTATGTGAAAGCAAAGACATGGAAACATTCTCTGAGAATTTCTGTATGTTCCCTTTGGATTCGAACTGGAGAATCGGCACTTTTTTCCAAACAGACCGCCATCGCTTAGAGAGGACACTTGTGGCGATGACAAGTTTTGTTGGGAGTAAAGACAATATCTGCAGAATCAAAGGTTCCGGTAACGAACTGATTCTGTCCTCCCTCACAACATCTCGCTTCTTCAAACTATAATATCAAACAAGGAAAATATTAAGATTTAAGAGTCAGAGTTTGCAGCTTACTGTCAACATAGGATTGATTGAAAGAGCAAAAAGACAGTCAAACAGAGAAAGTGTTACCATTGTTCCATGTTCCACAACTTCAGATTCGTTCCTTCCCAGACGAACAACTGGGCGCAGAGGAAAAGAAATCGAAAGTTTTAAGAACCTAGGGCTTCATGATTAAAACCAATCGGTTTTGTTCCGACTGAACCAATCCTTTTTTTTTGTCGGCCGACCGAACCAATTCAAAATTTGGTTTTTTTTTTCTTTTTTTTTTTAATCCAATATAGTTACTTTTCGTCTAATGGGTTTAATATTCAGTTAGTACTAATTTATAAAACGAAAATGATTAGTTCAAAAATAGAAAAACTCAGTCAATATATATTTAACTTGTTAAAAACAAATACTAAAAATTGGATGCCTACAAGATATATGAAAAATTAGCAAAAAGTATATTATTTGATTATATGTTAGAGTATTTTTTTTTTTTTGTAAAAGGATTTATGTTAGAGTTTGTTGTGAATAATTTCTTTTATGATTTCCATCAGACATGTAAACTAAATAAATCAATACAAGAATATTTTTAATCATATTAATTAATTCCTATCTAATATCAGTTCAAACAAAATTTGATTAATGTAAAATAAATTACAAACTTCTTAAATTGTTTCAAATATAAAACACTAAAACTAATATCAATGTAAAACAGCTTCTAAATTTTAGATCAAGCTAAATGACACAAAGATTATTGATGGACTATGAAGTCTAAACATGTGTTTCAAGAAGAAAAAAATGAAGTTGAAGTCTAAACATGTGTTTCAAGAAAAAGAAAAAAGAAGTCTAAACATATTCTATATGACTTTCAGTTACACTAGGTAACCAGGACTATGTGGGACAGCTACACTAGATAATTTAGAAGGTACCTAAACTCATTTTACTGCAACGGAATACAATCCCCCGGTTTCTTGGATATGAACATTTCCGCAGAAACCGAAACCGCAACTACGGAACATCTTGATCTTGAGCTCTTACATTTCTGAACGGTCTCCATGGGTCAGAGGCGATTAAAGCTGAATACTATATCAGAACCTCAAAGACCATAAAATGGAATCTGGCTGGGATGCTCAGGTACAAGTTCCATGGCGTTCTGAAAAGAGGAGTCATCCAGAGGATTGCCATCAACACTTGTAAGTGATTAAAACTACCACCAAGATCTGTTAGCTTATGCCTGATCCCATTTATTATAGAAACACTGCAAACTAATTAAAACTTTATCATGGTATACAGAACTACATCAACTTTTTTTTATCAAACATTGAAACTTGTTACAATCTTACATCACAATCTGATATTTTACAAGACTTTATTTCATCTTACACAGGAATTCTCTATCAATGTAATATACAAAGTCTCATCCTTTTCAAGTTTTGGGTCCCAGAATCCTCGAAAGCTCCTTGAAGATTGGTTTCTCCTTGATAGTACTATCGTTACTCTCAATATGCCACTTCCTCGACATGTTTTCGGCCTGAGATTATACAATCTTTAGTGTTAGTATTAATGATTATGACCCAACTCTGTGGCAAGAAGATGAACATTTACCCAAGTTCTTAAGGGCTCTACTTTTTCCTTCATTGACTCCATGTTAGGCTGAAACAGATCTTTGCCTTTGGTTCTTATGTCATCAGCCTACCAGAAAGCAAAATGATAAGATTTAAAAATGTGAATCCCAAATATTTATCTATGAACAAAAGAATCATCTGCAAACTTACATTACGCATGTCAAGCTTTGAGGCTGCCGTCCCAAAAACCAATGTGGCTGAGCCAAAGACGATAACAGTGGCGGCTGCAAATGCTTTTCCAACTGCAGATACAAGAAATTCAAAGGGCGGTTTACGAATCAGACAAAAGGCTCATCTGTGTCCTACTATATCTCGGTCTCTTTTAACAGACTGGTTTTGTATATATATACACCTCAAACACCATCTCTGGAATAACATTTTGTAACTATAAACCACCAGCACAGAAAGACAGTCAAGAGTACTAAAACTTAACCAAAATTGCCTGATGTAAGTTTTGAAAGCCTGAAAATGAAACATTTAGATTATTTGTTCATAAAAAAACATTCAGACAGATGCTCATGAAGCTTAGCAACTACCAAAAAGACAAAAGAGAACTCTCCAGTTTTCATTGAAAAAAGGAGAGAAGTGAACATACTATGTTGAAGCCCTTCACCAGCAGCTCTCAACTTGTCGGGATTAACAGGAGTTCCGTATCTGTCTCTCCTCAATTCATTAGCCGTTGACGCCAAAACCGAACTCTCAGATTCCGGTATATCCCATCTGCAATCCAAAACCGGATCAAATATCAAAATCTTTCTAGATACTAGGAAGCCCTGAGTTGGATAAAGTTGGAACCTTCGGCGGCCAAAGGTGACCTGGGGAAGAGAAACGTAGCCTCTGAGAGGATTCAAGACGTCAGGGGAAATAGAAACGACTGCGTTTGGGTCTGACGGGAGATTCCATTTTGAGAACTGGGAGAGGGAAGAAGGGTCGGGAGGAGGGCCGTAGAGTCTAGGAGGAAGAGAATGGCGCAGAATCTCCGGAAGAACGTCCGGTTGAATACCCCCCGGAGAAGGAGGTGGAAGCTTTTTGCCGGTGGGTGGAGATTTCTCGGCGATGCGGTTAACGGCGTGTTTGGATTCTTGGAAAAAGTAGGCTGCTTCTTTTCCCGCGAGTCTCCCTCCTAGAAAACTCATCTTCTTTCCTTTTTTCTTGTATGTTGTTGTTGATTCCTCTCTCTCTCTCTTTGCGCCTCTATTTATTTATTTATTTTGTCGAAAGATATGTTTTTTTTAATCAGAAATAAACAGAGGATTAAAATATCGATTTCTTAGGCTTGGAGATCAAGGTTGAAGAGAGGAGAAGATTGGCTCTTTTGACTTCTAACTAGAGGTTAAAGAAAAGTCAAGCAGCTTTACTTTCTTACCAAGGCGAGTTCAATGTACATTGGTTGATTCACGTGGATAGCAACGCTTCCGATTCAACAAGACCAATGCCCTTGTTGCTTAGTTTCCTAGCTTCCTTTACATTCCCATGTTTGCCTTACGCATTGTGATCATCGCATTGTAAAGTGACAACTAGGGATGTTAACAATGGGTTTTTACCCATAGGGTACCCTAAACCCGGTTGGAATTTAAAAACCAAAACCCGTATATTCAGTTTTCAAAATTCGCGGGTTTATTTTGGGCGGGTCTTGATTTATAAATTACCCGTTCGGGTTTTACCCTATCGGGTTTCGGGTACCCTATGGGTTTTTAAAAAAAAAAATATAATTGAAAGGACGACTTTTACCCTAATTTTTAAGGATTTAAATGATTGAAATCAAAAATTAGATGTATAAATCAAAACATACAATGCCCACTATTAAATTTTGCACTCTCTATAACTTATTTATTTACTTACATTATGGATATAGTATAAATTTGCAAATTGAAAATTATGAATGATGAAAATTTTATTTGTTACTTTATACAGAAAATAAATTTGATAATTGAAAATTAATCAAATTTAATACAAAACATGATTAAAATTAAATATTCAATACATATAAATTTAAGTTAAAACTATAAAACTTTAACTAAAAAACCACAAAACTCAAAAAAGGGTTTTTTCGGGTACCCTTGGGTAACCCTAAAGTTCTAGGGTTTTTTGCGGGTTACCCTAATAGTACCGGGTTTTTTTCGGGTTTTATAGTTTAGGGTATTTTCTGGGCGGGTTTAGTTTGGGTTCGGGCCGGGCCGGGTTTTTTTGCCCATGACAACATCCCTAGTGACAACATTAGGTTTGATGTTCTCTCTTGATGCCAATCACTTTGAATGTGTTTTTTTGCCTCCGTACGGTTACCTTCTTTGTAGTAACTATCGATCAAATTACTATTAGTAATTGTGTTAGGCTTCACGTCTCTATCAATCATCGTGAACAACCACTGCTTTGCCTCTAGCAATCGTGTTATAAGTATAACCATCAGCTCAAAATCATTTCTTCTCCATCACATCATAAACCCTCGATGCATAATCAATCCTACCTTTTTTTTTGTAGTACCCATTAATCAAAGTATTGAATAACACTTGAGTGATGTTAACTCCATGGCTCCTACGTCTCTTTAGCCAGTATCTCAACTAGGAATGGGCATTTCAGTTTAAATTCAGGTTCTGTTAGGTTAGGTTAGGTTAGATTTGGTTTGTTTGGGTATATGAAAATTTTAATCGAAGTCAAACGCAATTGGTTTGGTTTGTGTTCGGTTTGGTATGGTTTTGTTTGTGTTTTTTCTGTTCAATCGATTTAGTTTTTAGTTTTGTTCTACTTCGGTTACGAAAATATAATTTATAAAACATAAAACAAATTATCATTTGACATTAAATTAACAATTTCTTCATCTTTGAACGTAAAGCAAAATATCACAATAAATATGTAGAGGTTGTAATCTAATAATTTTATAATATTATCTTTCAACCTTATACAAATATCATAGGTATTTTTTCGGTTTTGATGATAGTGTATTAAGATTCATATTATTTTATTTCATTTTATTGTCAGTTATGTTCTTCTATTCATTTATAAGTAAAATGTACAAAATTATGTTTAATTATTTAGGTTAAATGGTTAAATATATTAACTTTTAATATTATTATAATATTTAGTTAATCTAATTAGTTAATAATTCAGTTCAGTTGTCGATTAGGTTAATTCACATAAGAGTTTACCAAACTGAAGCAAATACTAATTAGTATATTTAGTTAATCTAATTAACAAAACTTTACCAAAAAATAATGTAAACATTGCCTCTTCCATAAATACCAGTAGAAATGTTTGCAGTTATGTCCCCGTAGAGATTTATAATATAAACCGCTTTGTGGGAAGTTGATAACGTTTCGAAACAATTATATAAACCGCTTTATTCTGTTCCGAACCACTTTTTAGCGCTAAAAATCAAAAGTTCTTTTCCACGAGTGTTTGCGGTTGGATAATTTAATTTAAAAAATTAAATTAGATTTAGATACATCCTAACTAATCACAAACAAACTAATCGATTTTGTTTTTACAATAATTTGTCAACGTTATATATATTGACGATAAACCTGTTAACCCCTCTAGTTTCTATTTATTGAAATCATGGCATCACATAAGAAAAAATAATAGTCATGCCATAAACTTCATTGTTTTCGGTTTTTGTTATTATTTTGTTATTGTTTTTATTTTTTAATTTTTTTATTGGATTTTAAGATTATCACTTTTACTTATAACTTTATTAATTATTTTTTGTCTGTTAAATAATTTTTAAAATAATTAATTTTTGCATTTGTGGGTAATTATTAATGGCCAGATGTTCAACTATAACCAGATGTACGTCATCAACCAGATGTCCTAGCGGACAAGATGTTCCAACGGACCAGATGCCCCAATGGATCAGATACCCCAACGGACCAAATGCCCCAACGGGCCAGATGCCACAACGGGTCAGAAATCCTTTCGGACCAAATGCCCCAACGGACCAGATGCTCTTTTGAACTAGATGCTCCAATGGGTTAGATATCCCAACAGACCATATATTCTTGCAGATCAAATGTCCTTGTGAAAAAGATGCCCCAACAGGCTAAACCATATAAATTGTGAGATGAATATTTGCAATGCAAAAGTACTGATAGATTTACCTGAAGACATCACGAACCTTGTCAACACTTCAATACTGTAGGCTTTCTGTGACAAGAAAAACCTTTTCTCCCTATCTCTAAAGATTTCCATCCTTAGAATCTTCATTGATGCACCCAAATCCTTCATCTCAACTTCAAAACCCAGAAGCTCCAGCTTCTCGATTTCACACTTCTCTTCAGCTATCACCATGTCATCCACGTAGAGTACCAAACAGATGAACGTCACGTCCTTCAACCTACACATGTTGACTCACCAATCACAAGGACTTCTGATGTAGCCAAACTTGATTATATAGCTGTCGAATCTCTTGTACCATTGTCTGGAAGATTGATTAAAACCACAAAGTGACTTCTGAATCGTACACACATAAACATCTTTTCTGGGAACTTGACAACCATCTGGCTGAGTCATGTATATCTCCTCTAGCTCTCCCTGAAGAAACACTGTCTTCACATCAAATTGCTCAAGCTCCAATTCCTGACGTGCATGCTACCAGCGCTAGCAACACTCTGATTGAAGTATGTCTGACCACCGATGAGAATATCTCATTGTAGTCTACTCTCTCTCCCTGACTGAAACCTCTTGCAACAATCCGAGCCTTATACTTAACTTATTTTGTCAGTGATGCTCCACCCTTAATCTTGAAGACCCACTTGCATGTAACATCCCTTCTCCCTGATGGTAATGTGACCAGATCCCAAGTATGATTCTTCTGATGACTTTGCAACATGTTGTTTCTCTGACTCAGAACTAGAAACAACTTCTATGTAAGTAGATGACACATCCACTTTCTCTGCAACCCGAAGTGCATAACCACCATATCGTCAAAGCGATATCTCTCTGGTGGCTTGACATCAACCCTTCTAAGTCGATCCTTTGCAATGTTATGCTCTGTAACATCCGGCGGTTGAGTCTACGTAGACTCCAACTGAACTTTTTCTTACACGTTCCTCTTGATTTTCTGTGTGTTCATGCACATCGATCACTTCACGATCATCTTGCAGCTCCACCAGTTTATCAGTGCTACGATTTTTCTGCTTCAAAACTGGACCCTGAGCTTCTAACCATACATGTTTCATCGAAGACAACATTCCCTTTTAGAATCACTTGTTTTTCTGTTGGAGACCAGATCATGTATCCCTTGACTCCATTACGTACTCTGTTGGGGTCAAAATCGGTCACGACGGAATCAATGCCTGAAAGTCCGTAAAAGTCAGCATAACCATTTTTACGAAAAGTAATCTTCGTAAAGATATCTTTACGAACAGCCTTGCAGTAAAATATCGTTCAAATCTCAATCGAACCACTAAATACCGATTTTCCGAAGGCAACGGACATGTATCCAAATAGGCCGCGGACAAGCTCGAGTATGGAAATCAGACCGCAGACAAGCCAAGCTCGATCGATACGCGGCGACCAAGCATGCACACAGCTCGGTCGCTACGTAGCGACCGAGCGTCCGTCCTGCTCGGTCGCTAAGCTCGGTCGCTACGTAGCGACCGAGCATCCGTCTCGCTCGGTCGCTACGTAGCGACCGAGCTCGAGCCAAGCTCGGTCGCTACGTAGCGACCAAGCATCCGTCTCGCTCGTTCGCTACGTAGCGACCGAGTCCGAGCCAAGCTCGGTCGCTACGTAGCGACCGAGCTCGAGCCAAAGCTCGGTCGCTACGTAGCGACTGAGCGATCGTCCCACTCGGTCGCTACGTAGCGACCGAGCGATCGTCCCGCTCGGTCGCTACGTAGTGACCGAGCTCAGCCAAGCTCGGTCGCTACGTAGCGACCGAGCGATCGTCCCGACCGAGCTCGGGCCAAAGCTCGGTCGCTACGTAGCGACCGAGGGCTCGTCCCGCTCGGTCGCTATGAAGCGACCGGACTCGAGCCAAAGTTCGGTCGTTGTGTAGCGATTGAACCTTTCCGAACGTCAATACGACACCAGTTCTTGGATTCTCGTCAAAACCTTCGAATGCTATCTCCCGAAGACCGTAGCAAGCTCAGTCCATGTTTCCCGCCATTCTAATTCATCGATCAAACTTCGCGGATTAGAAACCGCGGAAAACTCGTAGTAAACGTGTCGAGTCGGAAGACGGCCCAAAGGGA
The DNA here is from genome assembly GCF_000309985.2 of Brassica rapa. NCBI lineage: Eukaryota > Viridiplantae > Streptophyta > Magnoliopsida > Brassicales > Brassicaceae > Brassica > Brassica rapa. The sequence continues at coordinate 25,344,594 of NC_024803.2, forward strand.
CCCAAAACACGACTCGAGGCCCATCCTATGATTTTCCTAACCAAAAGCCCGTAAACCACAGCCTGGTTTACGCTTGGTCCACAAAGAAGGATAAATGTCAAGTTTCCGCGGATAAATACAGAAGTTTTGAAGATAATTGTGAAGATCGGGAAAAATAGAATATCTCTATTTTTATGCTATGACGGCTTAAGGGCAGAAGAGTAAAAGCATAAACCGACCTTGGAGCTAGTATATAAGGAGTCCTAGGCGAGGAGCAAGAGGGAGAGAGCTTTTTAGACTCGGAATTCTCTGCACTTAGAAACTTTAGGCTTTATTCTCGACAAGTTCGGTTTCTATGACTGGCACTCAATTACTAGACGAACTCGCCCAGGCAGTTCGATCTCTTGTCCAGCTCTATCAATTGAACTACGTTCGGCTTGATCCTCGAAAGGGGTACGTAGGCAGCCTTTAACAAGGTTCAGTCCGAAATCAATCAAAAACCTTTTATTTATCTTTTTCGTCTTTTGTTATCGAGCTGCGACTCATATAGGTTTGAGCTTTTAGGCTGCTAGAACTAAGTAACTCGCTGACAGCCTTTGCGGCCAAAGCTTTTATGATCCCTTTTTATGATCGCAACGCTCTTACGCGGACTCGAAATAAGATCTACTGTTTTCTCTAAACTCGTTTGTTATCTTTTCATGATTTCTGCATATATTCGATCACTTGTCGTTGGCTCTCGCAGAGATCCGGGACCTCTGGGAAATTAGGGTTTTCCTAGTTTCCTTATTTAAACGGAAATCGACAGTGCGAATTTTGGTTCCCACATACTCCATAAGCAATTTTAAAAGTAAATATTCAGTAGATCTACCTGACCACACTCAGAAGGTATCATGCACTCGATTCTTGTGTGGGGACCGATATTTATTAAGTAGGAAGCCGTGTTAATTGCTTTAGTCCAAAACCGCTTCTCTAAACCAGCACTCGAGAGCATGCACATTACTCTCTCTAGCATTATCTTGTTTATCTGTTTTGTAACACCATCCCGCTGTGGTGTTCCTTTATATGTAAGATGCTTGGCAGTTGTTGCATTCTTACAAGACTATTTGAACTCTTCCGAGCAGAACTCTAAACCAATACACAACGAAGCAGATCTTGCTTATACAAATAGTGCATCCCATGATCACCCATATGTTTAAGCCTCATATGTCATAGCTTAGTCATATCTTCCTCTGGGATCTCTGGCGATGCGACATTTGCTGAACCGGTCACCGTTTTACCTTTCAGTAAATATAGAGTACCGTTCATGAAACCATTCAGAATCACATCTGAACCCCTATAGACATTCAAAACTCCATTGCCACCCGAATATTTGAACCCTCTACTGTCCAGAAGACTCATGGATATCAAATTCTTCGTAATTGATGGAACATGCCTAACTTTTCTCAATGTTCAGAATTTACCATCATGTGTCATGAGCTTGATTGAGCCGATCCCATCAATCTTGCAGACAAATTGTTTGCCATCTTAATCTTGATGTCAAGTACCTATGTTTACTCAGAAACCACTCTTTCCTCGGTGTCATATGGTAGGATGCTCTCGTATCAAAATTTCACACATCAAAAGAGTGTGTGTGTCCGTGCACAACAAGAGCAATGTCGTTGTCATACTTGGTTTCATCCTCGGCTACTGCAACAGATCCAAACTGCTGCTCCTTCATCTTGGGATAATCTAACTTCCAATGTCCCTTCTCTTTGCAGTAGTTGCAAATATCAGATGGTTTAGGACCCCTTGGAAACGATTTCTTATCTTTTGAAGTACTTATGTTCCCATGTCCCGTCACACCACTGACAAACAATTTCGATGCTTGATTGTCTGTCCCTGAGTTTGATGTCTTATGGCGCAATTTTTGACTATGAAGCGCCGACCTAACTTCTTCCAGTTTCACTGTATCTTTTCCAACAATGAATGATTGCACAAAGTTCTCGAAGGAGTTCGGCAGAGATACCAACATGATTAGTGCCGCGTCTTCATCTTCCACCTTAACATCAATGTTACTCAGCTTCAGTAATATCGAATGTAACTTGCCAAGATGGTCGCGAAGCTCAATACCTTCTTGCATACGCATGGCATAGAGGCGTTGCTTCAGAAGTACCTTATTCGTTAGAAACTTTTTCATGTACAAATCCTTCAACTTCTACCACAAATTAGCAGCCGTTTTCTCATCCGACACTTCGATGATAATCTCGTCTGCCAGACACAACAAAATTGTTGAAAATGCCTTCTCTTCCAGAGCCTCCAAATCAGCTGTTTTAGATTTCTTCTCTGACATGGTTCCCAGATGCCTTATTGATTCATCAACGCCTGCATTTATATATGCCAAAGACTGAAACTATTTCTGCCACCAAACTTGTCAATCTTCGCGATTATTCCAAACATCTTTTCACCAGATCACCAACCCCTAACCTGGCTCTGATACCAATTTGTTGTGACGGATGTGAGAAGGAACAGATGCGGAAAACTAATGAATAAAAGCGATGTAACTACGACATATATACTTAATGTGGTTCACCCCTAAGCCTACGTCCACGGGCAAAGAGAGATCTTATTATTGTAGGCGATATTGAGCTTATAAAGTGCAAGTTTAGGATTACTTTGAATACAAGATATATATAGTAGAATCATGTATCTAAAACCCTAGACTTTATGGACTCATGGGCCTAAACCCACGATCAAATGTAACATCCATAATAACTTGATGCAACCGAGTCGATATGATGTATGTGATGTAACATCTAGATTCAAGGCATATCAACAAAGAGGTTAAGCCCATTCTTTGAAGTACCACATAAGAAAGTCTTGAGTCTGCCATTCAAGCAGACTTTGTTCTTCCGTATTGAGTCCACCACTTTCCACGGCATATGATTCATATTTCCCTTTACATCGTATGTCTCAAAGTAGACCGGAGTGTGCATTGCATCCATCACCTGCCCAACCGCGTAGTCACATCGATGTGGATAGCCGTCACGAGTTTAGGCTTGAAAATTGTACATCAGATTCTAAATTCGAAACGTGGCAGTGATTCTACTGAGACCCTTCACGAGAGAGGTCGATCGGTAAGACATTTTCTTCCTACAACTGCAGCTATGGGTAAGACAAAGATGATCAATGACATGATTTTTGAAAAGTGAAAAGCAATTACTAGTTTACAAAACATCATGGAACACATGTCAAAGAGTTGACTAATGCAAGAGTAATTAACATCATGAAAAACATGTCCAACTTTATTCCAATCAGATTAATTTATAAACAAAAATATTCTGCTCTGATAACACATAATAGAAACCACTAGCATATAACTGAGTTTGAACTGAAAACATGTAGATCCAATGGAACATAACTTCTTAGTAACCAAAAGAAGATGGATCAAAATTCAAAACCTAAACAAGTAATAAGTACACTAATGAAACTTATACAGTACCTGATACAAGAAAATACAAATCTGAGTCTTGGTTTATTTTCTTTTCCTTCTGCTACAAGTAATTGAGCAAAAAGTAGAAGGATTTTTTTCCAAATCTAAAACACAGAGTTGGTATACGGAGAGGCTTGAGGTCTAATCTAGTTTTTATCTGTTTCAACTTTCAATCCAAACATATAATGTCATGTATTAATTTTCTAAAAACGCCAACAAGATCCAATATTGATACAATAAACCCAATTAGTTGTTCCTTTTTAAACATTTCCCCTCCAAAAGGACTATAGTCGAAACCTTCTGAATTGTGGGGAAGGTTTGGGTCACATTATTTCCTGACGATGACATTAAGATGAGGCCTTTGTTTTCTGCCATACATCTAAAGATAGAAAGCACTAAAGTTAACAAAGTCCACTAAGAGCTCTCTTTACCATCTTCCCACTTCCCTTTGAGAAAGAAAACAGAACAAAGCAAAAGAAAGAAAGCAAACAGAAACAAATGGCACTGAGAATGTGGGCTTCCTCTACAGCAAACGCTCTCAAGCTCTCTTCTTCTGCATCCAGATCTCATCTCCTTCCAGCTTTCTCCATCTCCAGATGCTTCTCCTCAGGTAAGAAAAACAACAACATCGTCATCCTTGTACACAACTTGTGTGTTGCATTGCTCTTGTTTTAGGACTCTTTAATTATCTTAAAAGTGTTTTGGGTTTGAAGTGTTGGAAGGACTTAAGTATGCAAATTCACATGAGTGGGTGAAACATGAAGGCTCAGTGGCTACTATTGGCATCAGTGACCATGCCCAGGTAACAAAAACCAGAGCTCATCAGAGAACTTGTTTAGATCAGATTACTCTCTGAAAAGTAGAGGTTATATAAAAATGCTTGATGATGTGCAGGATCATTTAGGAGAAGTTGTGTTTGTGGAGCTGCCTGAAGAAAAAAGTTCAGTGACCAAAGAAAAAAACTTTGGAGCAGTGGAGAGTGTGAAGGCAACAAGTGAGATTATATCTCCAATCTCTGGTGAAGTCATCGAGGTTAACACAAAGCTCGCTGATTCACCTGGCTTGGTAAGTTTTTCTTTTCATCTGAACAGTTAAACCAAGTGTGTGGTGTGGTGCGTATCAAAACTTATTTGTTGGTTTTTCATTTGAGTAGATTAACTCAAGCCCTTACGAAGATGGTTGGATGATAAAGGTGAAACCAAGCAACCCCGCAGAGCTGGAATCCTTGATGGGTCCAAAGGAATACACCAAGTTCTGCGAAGAGGAAGACGCTGCTCACTAGGGTTTCTTCGTCTTTGTCCTAAACAAAAAGCAAAACAAGAGAGGACCCATGCTAAATGTTTCAATCTTTTCACTACTTCTCAATGTTTCCTACCTCTGTATCAAATTTGTATCTCTGTAATACTGTTTTGGTTAAAAATCGTTCGGTGAGTCTCAAGAGAGCTTTAACTAAGAATAACACAGAGAAGAAAAAGTTTCGTCAATTTTCAATCATATATAGTTGAAGAGGGTCTAACTTTCAAACAAAACCAAAGTCGTCTGCATGAGAAAGGAAAAGACTTTGATCTGTACAGTTACTCCTATCAGACAGCTGCAGCTGGTGAGGGTGAAGGTGACTCGTCGTAGGAGATAGAAATCAGCTCTGATCTGAGCTTTTCCGCATCTTCAGAGTTTCTTTTAGTGACGACTCCGTTTGTTGTAGTAGTGACGACAGGTTTCACATCTGAGGACGTTATAGACTCTTGCTCCTCTTCAGGTGAAGTGTAGGAGATGGCAATGAGAGACTCACGTGCTTCTTCTTGAGAGATATCGTTACGCGGTTGTTCCATCAAACAGTCAATGCCTTCACACGCTTTCTGCATATTTTTTTGTAGCAAAGAAACCAAACACATACTTATCAATGTAACAGAAACACAATATACATTACACGACAATTCAAAACCCAAAGCCAACTAGAAAGAAAGTCTTGACCAATAGAAATGAAGAAATTACATAGAAGCTTAAGACAGAACATATGTTAAAAGGTCAAAGCTTTACATTTCATATAACGAATCAATCACTAACAAACCAAGCGTATAACCTAAACCTAGAAACACAGCCCTAAAACTCCGTTGACCGAGTCAAACTTTAACCCCCAAATATAAAGTCAACGCAATTTATTTAATTTTTTTCGTAATTTCTTTTCCATGCGATGTTATCGGAGGGAATCAGTAAATCAAAAACATATTAAAACAAAAAGAATTATCCAAATTCTATCTTTCCCTCCGAACAAATCTCTCCTTGTTCTTGCAGGGAAAAATAGTATTGAACAATAATCCGATACAATTGATTATAAACACAAGTGCGAAAGGAAGTAAAAAACAGAAAAAGGAGATCGATGAAACTGAGGAATGACGAAAGGGACGGAGAAGCTGAGGAAGAGAGAAACGTACCTCTTTGTTTCGTACTACGGCAATTCTAAACGCAGACAAAAAAAAAAATTAGATAACTGGTTTTTATTGGGCATTTTTTAACATTCCACGTTTTTTTGACCAAATTATATTCTTTGCCAGCTAATTCCCACGTCGATAAACTTTATTCAATTACCAAGTGGGTTTTCTTATTCTAGATTTTAGCATTCAATCTTCTTATCAATAGACTTTTCTGGATAACTGAGTTTGATTTTAGCCTACTATTCTTTTGACATGCTATACTTTCCACATTATTGCCCCCAATTTGTTACCATAAAAAACGGGTGTTTTTCAAAACCAACTCATATTTTCAAGTCAAACCCAAAACCAACCCTTTTTTTTTTGTTCATACTATTCATCAATAAAATTTTCATACTATCCTTATGTTTTTGAATTATTCACAAAATTGCCATTTTTATTTATTTATTTATTAATTTCGAAATTAACAAAAAATCAAATACACCCTAACCATTTCTTCTTATTTACAAAAATACCATCATCATCAATTTTTCCAACCACCATGAACCACCATTTTTAAGCTCTAAAGCTCTAGAATTCAATTTTCAACCACTTTTTTTCTCATTATAACCCAAAAAACTTCATTTCCTCTCATCTCCTCTACATTTCCATCTAAAAAACTCTCATAACTATCATTTTCATAATCACAAACTTCATATTTTCGAGTTTCTTCATTAGTGAATCGTTAAAGATGCTTCTTTTTGCTCATATTTGGAGTTTGGACGGTTGAAAAGGTTGGAAACGAGCTTTACACATGAAAAATGTAACTATTTACATGGTTTTCGTTCTTTTTCAGATCTGTGTCGTGACGGTAGACTGTTTTGTATGTCTACGCCTCCGTGGAGACTTACGATGCAGTCTATTTATCAACGCACGGGTTAGTTTTGCAATTGACCAGACAAATTTTTTTTCTAACGCAGACTTCCCCAGTAGTCTCCGTCTTTACCTTTGACAACAAAAATAAAACTTTCGGTAGACTTACTAAGACGTCTACCTAAAAAAGGTTAATTTTTCATTTGACCGAACTTTTGACTTTTCAAAATAGACTTCAACGGAAGTCTACAAAATGTAGACTGCCAACGAAGTCTATAAAAGGTCAGTTTTGCATTTGACCAAAACTTTGACTTCGTGGAATAGGTTAGTTTTGTGTTTGACCAAAAAGTTTAAAAAGCAATCAAAAATTTATTAAATTGTAGACTTCATATGCAGTCTTCTTATCTTAAAAAAAAAAAAGTATACTGCGTATAAAGTCTACTTTTTTATTTTGGTCAAATGCAAAACCAACCCGTCGGATTTGAGAGTAGACTTCACAAGAAGTCTACACACCCGTAGACGTTCATTTTAATATACTGATTTGAAGTCAAACTTGGTCAATTGCAAAACTAACCTCTTTCAAAAAAATTCAAACATGTAGACTGCACATGAAGTCTAGTTCTGAAAGTCAAATCTTGGATGAATTCTGGTCAATTGTAAAAAGTAACTTTTTTAAATTGTAGACTGAAATGAAAGTCTACATGTACAAAATTACAACTTTTATTCAACTATAGAAAGCAACCCGTAAAATGGTCAATTGCAAAAATCAACCCAAAGAATAGACCTATTTGACAGTCTACGTCTGTAAACTGAAAAGAACGTCAACATCTTCAGAGACTAAATATTAAGTCTTCATAGAAAAATCTATAAAAATGTGAATTTGTGTATTATTCATTAAATTTTTTCTAGTTTTTTTGTTTGACAGTGTGTGTTAGTTAATCCTAATGAGTTTGAGTGATTTAAAAATAATTTTTTTTTATAATTATGAAGGTATAATTCATTTGATTTGACAATGTTGTTAGCTAATAATTGTAGACGTATTTCTAAGTCTTCGTTTATAGTTTTGCTAGTAAGGCTGAGCTTGTTTCAAAGCTGAAGTCGGTGACTGTGGAATATAATTTTACATTTTCAGCATATAAGACAACAAAAACTCTGTATGTGGCTAAGTGTCGTGTTCAAGGATGTGGTTGGAAACTTAGAGCGAGTGTGAAGTATGGGCCAAAGACATTTTGGGTGACAAAATATTCGAAAAGGATGAAGAATCGGAAAGGTTGAAGAATGTTCCTTGTGCATGATGGCTGTACACATGGTAAACTTCTTGAAATGACACAAGAAGATTATGATCTGGACAACAAAATTGAGAAGATGGTGCTAACCTATTCCTTACCAAACATCATTTAAAACAAATGACTCCGAATAGGAATATACTCCTCTTATGCCTGTCACGAATAATCAACAAGTACGGAACTTGATCGAGTTATCTAAGACACACTTTGTACGCCTTTGTGTATCAAGCCTGCGCCAATACACTAAAAAAAAAATTGGATTGACTATATGTTAAATAATAAGTGTAGACGTTTTTGTAAATCTACAAATGTAGACTGCAGTTGAAGTCTACGTCGTAAATTCTATTAAAAGTGTATTTGTGTATTATTCATCATATTTTTTCATGATTTAATTATTTTACAGTGTATATTAGTAAAATATTAATGGTCTTGGATGAATTTCACAATTTAATATGTTATAATTATACACTTGATACTTATTGTAAATTGTTTTGATTAGTGTTATTCTTGAAAATTTTTGGGAAAATTTTGTATAGATTTTCTTCTTCTCACATGTGTGTTAGTTATTAGTTTAGCTTATGGGTGTTTTACTTGTTTGGTTGGTTAGATCTTGTGAAAAAATTGATATCTAACAAAAAATTAATAATATCATACAAGTGAATACAACTAAAAATGAATACAATGTTTATAGATTATGCATTAAAAAATTATTTAAAAATTAATATTTTATTATGAAAGTTATTACAGAGCAATATATTACAAAGTATTCTTGAGTATGTTTGATTTTTTATAATCTTGATGCTTCAAATAAAGTCTTGGAAAAAGTACCTGCCAAATAAGATAGAGTTATGAGAAAAACATAAGATAAAAAATGAAATCATATTTTAGTAGACTTTTTATTAAGTCTACGTAAAGTTATTGTTTAGTAGACTTTAGTTGAAGTCTACACTAATGGAAAATTTTCATATCTAAAAGTGTGCATTTAGAAAATTTGAAAATACTTTGTTCTGGAAAATATTTCAAAAATGGTTTTTTGTCATCCTTGTAACAAAGCAAAAAGATAATGTATGAATCTATAAATTTAGTTCATTATAAACACAAAATATCTTATAATGAATATATGGAAAGCTTACATTTTTGGGAAGATGATTTGAAAATATTGGAAGAGAATACCTGCAAAATAAAATAAAATTTTAAAAAATAAGATAAAAATTAAAATCATATTTGAGTAGACTTCTAATGAAATTTGCTTAAAATTCAAGGCTAGTAGACTTCATTTGAAGTCTACCAGCCGTAAGTTTTAAGTAGATTTCAAATGAAGTCTACTCTATCAAAAAAAAATAGATCTGAAAAATAATAGATTAAAAATATGAAATAAGTTTAAATCTAAATTTTTTTTAAAAATATGATTTAATAAACAAAATAGTTATAAATTAAAGACACATTAATATGAATTTTAATATGTAACTTTATTTGAATATAAATACTAGAACACATATTTTAAATCTATAGATGTAAACCTTACATTTCTAGGAGGAGAAGAGAACAACTATGGAAGAAAATACTTGCAAAATAAGATAAAATTATTAAAAAACATAGAAAAAAAATTAAAGTCATATTTTTGTAGACTTCCAATGAAGTCTGCTTAAACTTTGTTGTTTAGTAAACTTCATAAGAAGTCTGCAAGCGTTAGTAAACTTCTTTAGAAGTCTACACTGTCTGATAATTTTCAGATCTGAAAAAATCTATATATTTTGAAATGTGAAAATAATTTTAAATCTGAAAATACTTTACATAATAGAATTTATAAGGTAAACTAGTAGCAAATTAATGTAGAGAGCTTGATCTATAAATTTATTTGAATATAAACATGTAAATACATATTTAAAATCTATTAATCTAAAACTTACATTTTTAGAGGAGATGATGAAATCCATGAGTGATAATACCTACCAAAAAAAGATAATATTGTGAGAAATAAACATAAAAATACACATTTAAAATCTATAGATCTAAAACTTACATTTTTTAAAGGAGAAGATGAAAACCATGAATCATAATATCTAAAATGACAAGATAATATTGTGAGAAAGACTTGAGAAAATTTTATAGAGAAAGAAGATAATGAGAGAGATTTAGAAACAATTGAGAGAATTTTAGAGAGAAGAGAGAAAGTTTTAGAGAGAAGGGATAGAGTTTTAAGAACTTGTGCAGCCACTTTAGAGAGAGATTGAATAAATTTTGTTTATATAGGGAGACAAAAATGTAACTAGGTTAAAATTTACGATATTGTAGACTTCGTTTGAAGTCTACTAAAATTAAAATTTTGGAGTAGATCTTACTATAACATAGTAGACCTTTTTGGAAGTCTACTATAATAATTTAATTATTGTTGTTTATTCTTTATTATTTCAATAATTTTAATATATAATTTATTAAATTTATTTCTTTATTTTTTAATAGTTATAGTATATGATTTCACTTTTTTATTCGTAAGGAACTTAACTTAGTTTAAATATAATGATTTTTTGTAAAACAAATTGAAAAATATAGACTGAAAAAGACGTCTTCAGATAAATAGACTTTATTGTAGGTCTACGAAACCCTAAACCACAAATATCAAACCCTAAATGTTTTGCTTGATAATCAAAAAGTCTCATTTATACAAAATATAAACTACTAAACATTAATATGCAGATTTAAGTTAATAAAACAAAAAAAAAAAACAAAATCTAAAATCTAACCCTATGAAATCAACTACTAAAAGACATAACATGTTAGAACCTTTTGTTTCTAAACTATGAACATAGTCTAGCACATGATAACCAAATTAGTATATATTCTTCAAAATTGTTCGATTATATGAAATTTTAATTTATTTACTTCATATTATCCATTATATTGATGATTAGTTAAAAATATCACAATAATTATTTTTATACATTTTCAAAATTAAATTAGTAGACCAAATTAGAGTGTAGACTACAAAACAAGTATATAAAGTAGACTTCGTAGGAAGTCTATATATATGTAGACTTCTTTTATTACGTGTAGACTTCCAAAGGATAGAAACGTAAAATACATTTATGTTTTTTGTTTGGTCATAAGGGTGAAATAGTACTTTCACTACTCCTTTAGGTTGGTTTTGCATTTGACTGAAAGTGAGGTACACTTTTACATTTGACTTGAATATTTGGGTTGGTTTTAGCAAATGTACCATCAAAAACTGATTTCTTTTTCTAAAGTTATTATAATTCATAGTAAATTTATAGATTTTTAGTATTCAGTGTAATCAAGTCTAGATTTTGATATGTAGAAAAAAGTTTGGATAAGTGAGAAATCAACAATGGTTATAAATGGAAAAAAAATATTATAGCAATCAGATAAGATTGAAAATTATAGGATATGTAAAATAATATGATAAGGCTGGGAAAAATATGTAAATCCGAAGAACGTATCTAATCCGATTCGGAAAAATAGTATTGAACTGTACCAAAATTGGTTAAAAGGCCTGGGCATTTTAACCTGGACCCGAAGATCCGAACCGGAACCGATCCAAAAATACCCGACCCGAATCTGGACCGAAAATTTATAAGTACCTTTTGGGTCTAATTTTTTTGTACCCGAATGGACCTGAAACCGAAAGGAACCGACCCGAATAGACCCGGACCCAAAAAAACCCGACCCGAATAGATCCGACCCGATAAGAACCGATTTGTACCCGACTTAAAAACATGTATATCTAAAACTATAATGTTTTTGTGTTCTATTTTATATATATTATTTTATGATTTATTTGAAATATCTTTTGTTAACAACATTTGTTATTATTTTGTAATATTGTTTAAGTAATATGAAGCTTTAAAATGTAAAATTTAGAGTTTAAAAATGTTTTATGTTAATTATTAATAGTTTCATTTAGGTTATTTTGTAAAATTTTAGATATATATGACAAATATTAACTAAATTTGATAGAATTGGGTATGTCATGTCTTTTTTAGATTCTAAGTACCCGAACCCGATCCGGACCCGATATAGACCCGAAAAATATGGGTATTTTATGGGTATTTTATTATAGATCCGAACCGACCCGGCCCGAGAAGAACCGACCCGAACCCGAACCGAAAATTTCTAAGTACCTATTGGGTCTAAATAATTAGGACCCGAAAGACCCGAACCCGAAAGGAACCGGTCCGAACCCGACCCGAAGACCCGAACGCCCAGGCCTAGGTTAAATATTCAAACATTTTCAAAATTTTGGTATCTAGAAAATTGAAAACGAACCTGATCCTTACCAAAATATTTCGGATACCTGTTTGTATCTGAAATAGATTTATAAACCTAAGTATATTGATTATTTTAAAATTTAGGATATATAAAAATATTCAAAATATATAAGATATTTTGACATTGTCCAAATACTTGAAAGTATATACATATAGTTAAAAATAAATGTATAAAATAGCTTAAAATACTCAAAACACCAAAAATAGTTGAAATATATATTGATTCTCTATCCAAATATTCAATCCAAACAAATTTATATGTTAAGGTAAGTAATTTGGCATACATTATTCAAATTTATAGGTAAGGATATATGTTTTTATATTTTGAGAAATTTTAAATTTAAAGCATATGATGAATTATAAATTTTTAAAATTAATTTAAACCAATTCTCTGAATCTGAACCGAACTTGAAAGATCTGAAACGAACTGAAACCAAAATTTATAAATAAAAAAAAGCGAATGAAGCTGAAATATTTATTCCAAAATTTTTAAACCTGAATAAACCAAAATTTATGTAAAAAAAAAAGCAAATGAAACTGAAATCTTTATTCCAAATTTTTTTAACTTGAATAAATCTGAATGGCTACCCGACACCTTAAGAATAGAATTTATTTTTTCTATTTATGTTTTCATTTTTTTGTCAATTTGCATTTATGTTTCACTAGGTGAAGATAGCATTAATTTTAATAAAAATAAAAATATACGTTTCTATAAAAGAATAGTCAATTTAGATCTATAAGGGAATTACGGATAGAAGTCAATTAAATGCACGTAGGATCGAATCAACACTTAACCCTGTCATTCAATATCGTGTTCCAGCTTTTCCTTTGTAATGATGTGCGCTTGACAACTAATGATAACTTCATGAGAAGCAACGACGATGGTGCTATAGCAAATGAAACATAGATTAAATAATCAAAATTAGGTGCACGGGGTGGACATGAATTCGATTAGTAGAAAATTATATATATATTTTTATATAGTACATAGTTGTCACCTATATTATTTGTATACCTAATTGTCACTTATATAAATTATAATATATTTAAAGATATATCATCAATAGTTTATTATATATGGATGCTGTTAATCATGCATGTACTTATTAAAACTTAATTATTATTTTTTACAACAAAATACTAAGAAACTAAGAGGATCTAAAAAGTTAAAAACAACACGCGCCTTTGTACGCGCCCCCTAATAGCGATTAGAAAGGCAAACCCTAACTCACTTCCCGACTTGAAATTCGGCAAGCTCCGGTGTGATCGCTGCTGATAGACTAGTTCCAGAGCCTTCTCTACTCCTATTCACCAACCTCTCTCCTGTTCTCGCCATGGAGTCTGGGATTGAAGCTCCTCCGCCTTCGTCACTTTTGCAGAACATCAACTCTGTAATCAGTGGCTCTCCGTCGGCTCCGATGGATTCGAACAATGGATCTCCTGTAGTCGCCAACTCTCTGTCTCTTCCCACGTCATCCTCACCGTTGTCGCGGTCTTTGTCTATGCCATCGACTCTGTCTTCATCAGCTTTGTTGACTGCTGAAACCTCTCAAGACCGAACCGTAGATCTTCCTCTGGGTTCAGGTTCTGTTCTTGTTCAAGCTTGTGATCCTCCTTCTTAGTTGATGGCACCAGCTAGTGTCAGAGTTCAAGAAACATCTACAACTTCAGAAGGCAATGTCACGCTTGGTTCTCAAGATGATTGCAGTGCTCCGTCTGTCATTAACTCTATCATTAACAGTTCGGAGTCAGCTCAGTCGCAGCAACAGGAAACTATAACTTCTGATGTCATTGATGCACAAACAACGCCATCTGAAAATTCTACTCAAGCTACAACTACATTCATCCCTACATTGAGAGCTTGGGCAAAGCCTCTTCTTTTCAAACCTCCTGCTACTCCTCCTGAACCATCAACTCCTCAAAACTATGATCCAACACTAATTGGGAATCAGTTAGCAGCTCTCTGGCCGTTCTTAACAGATGAGATCTTAAACAAGAAACCAAAGAGCAAGCATCCAACTCGTACTCTTCAGCCTCCGATTGAGAAGCTTCCTCCACCGGAGCTAAAACCTGATGGTAGTCTTCGATTCCCTTGGGCCGCAAGATTAAGTCCTCAATCTCGAAACCTTTACCGGGCAGCCACTCCAACTTACAGGCTTGATGGTACACCAAAGTGCTTAAGCTTGGTCCGGAGAATAAAGATGAGTATATCATCGGCAAGTTTCACAGGTGTTCTCTTCCCCCAGGTGGTCTGGTTCATGCGGTGGTAAATAGAATCTGGGGAAGAAGCTGTAAGATTAGTTGCAAAAAACTTGGTGAGTCGTCATTCATGTTTCGTATCCCGCACGAACCTACTCGTCATTGGGTTATTCAAAGAGGTGTGTGGCATATAGATGACTGCTTGCTTTTCGTTCTACCGTGGACTCCAGAAGGCTCTTTCAAAATCCCGGAAATCTCTACTCTTCCGGTATGGGTAAATTTGAAGAATATTCCTGATTGTTGCTACTCGAGATTAGGAATAAGTCATGTTGCTTCAGGACTTGGAGAACCTATTCTTACACACAAGCCTCGACTTGATCCAACCAGTATGGGTGAAGCAATAGTTTTAGTTGAGATGGAGCTGGATAGAGATTTTCCGAAGCTTATTGCACTTGATGATAAGCAAGGTAGTATATTTCTTGTTGATGTTGAATATACGTGGATTCCATCTACGTGTGAAAGATGTGGTAGACTTGGCCACAAAGCAAAGAGATGCCTCTTACATTCTAAGCCGGCTAACGATTCAGCCGTGCTGCCACAGACAAAAGATGTTCCTAGTGAGATCCCTGTTGTGGATATTGATCTTATTCTACATGAAAAGGATACTTCGGCTTCACCATCATCGGCTATGCATCCAAAGGATCCAAAAGCTATTGAAAACCTATTGATTCCTACTCCAGAGTCGGGCCACGTCTTAGAAGAGGTACGCCTTGTCGCTGTGCTTGGAACTTTATCTCCTTCTTCTCATTCACAACAAGAGAAGCCCATTGTTCCGCTTAAATCAGTTCCTGCTTACTCCACATTAGTAGATGCACAGTCTACTCCCACTTATTCACAGATTATGGAAACCTCTCCATCAAGTATTATCAATAACAAGGTCCTAGAGTCCTCTGTTATTGATCCTTTAACCACATCAACTAATCATTGTGCCTTTGAGAGTCCTTCTCGTTTTACAGTGTTAGAAGAAGTGGATGAAGCTGAAATTGAGCTTTCAAACTCGTTCAGCTTGACTAGAGGTGGGAGAGAGTCAAAGCCTCCCATCAAGTACCAAAACATGGAATGGAAGTCAGTTCGAGGGAGAGGAAACCGTGGCCGACGAGGCCGTGGCTCCTATCATTAGCTAGTGTCCTTCTCACCATCAATGGTTTATCTAGTCTCAACCTTTGTTGTTTCATTGGTTTGAGATTCACTCTTACATGAAACTTGTTTCATTCCAGCTTTTCCAAACTATAAGATTTCCAATCTTATCTTGTAATAGTTTAAGTTTTAAATTGAAAGCCCTTAGTTCAAAAAAAAAAAGAAACTAAGAGGATCCCTGATCCGAGAGCCACATCGGGGGGACTGAATCAACATAAACCATAGCAGATGGCGAAGTCCTAGCACCTCGTGCTAACTTGTCCGCCAGAGTATTTTGTGCCCTTGGAATATGTTGGATAGAGAAGTTGAGGAAGAAATACTTACATCGCAGAAACTCCTCCATATGTGTAGTGAACGCCGGCCATTCTGTTGGTGTAGACACCATCTTCACCAATTGAGAGCAGTCAGTTGCAAATACCACCTCTGTAATTTGTAGGGTCTTCATGCACTCCATCGCCCATATCAAAGCTTCACATTCAGCATGTAAAGGTGATAGACTCCTGCGAATAGACATTGCACCCATCATAGTATCAGTGGATTCATTTAAAACTTAATTTATAAATTGATATTTGTAAGGGATAATTTGTGAACTACCCTATTTAAGATTGTAAATTTGAAAAATATACTGTTTTAATATTATTTTGAAAACTACACTTAGTTATGTCTTATAAGATTATTTGGCCCTTTTGAATTTTAAATTCAAAACATTTTAAGAGTGAAAAACTCGAGATTGTTATTTGAGATAATTTTACTGAATATATAACAAATTTAGCAAATTAGAATATATTCAAAATATATATGGGTAACTATAAAACTGTAAAACACAATCTTATATAAAGAGTATTCGTAAAACCCTATTATCGTATTTGTTATTAAGTGTTTTTGAACTATAAAACCTGTTGTTTAATCATGAACTTTATGAGAGTTGGGTATAAGAAAACCTAGCGAAGAAATTAAAAGATATGTTATTTGCTATATATGTATTCCAAATTATGTATACTCGTGTTATATTAAGAAAAGCCAAAGTTGTCAAAGAAGCAGAGTGAATAACTATTCTATCTGAGAAACTACTATAGATATCTTTGCATTTCGCCATGATCTTAGAAAGAAATAGAGTCAGAGTTTGACTAATTTTTTGACACCACATTCGTTCTTTTGACAACTACTGATATATCAACTGGAGATAGAAGGCAATCTCTTAATTTCCAAAGCACATGAAGCTATTGTTACGATATGGCCCTAAATTTTGATGAAATAAGAAAACTGTGGTGATTATCAAATGTATCTAAGAGTCGAAAGTTTATAACAAAAAAAATATCAAACTCCAAAATTATGTTGGCACGTCTTCCTCTTCAGATACAAAAGAAAAAAAGAACTACACTGATTTGATAGTTACGAAAACCAGAATTTCTAAACAAATCATACCAAATTTCCGATTTTCTTGTATACCAAATCAATCGTTTTTTTATTTCTATTATTTTTTTATTTAACTGTTGAAATTTTCTACTTTCAATAAGGTTAATTTAGTCACTTCACTTATAAATAACTGTAGTTTTCAAAAAAATTAAAAATATGGTGTAGTTTTAAAAATAAAATCTCATTTTATGGCATTTTTCCAAATTTTCCCTATTTGTAATGCTTATCTGAAAAATGTAAACTGTAAATTTTATAGTTTAGAACCAGTGATTTGCCGGCGCTACGCACTGGGTTTGTATCTTTCATTTTTAATAAGTTTGAAATTATTTTTTGATCTATTTGATAGTGGTAAGTAAAAAGTGTTTATGGGATGACCATGTTTTGTCTGTGAATCACTGCGATAATGGTCGTTGACACAAATTTTAGTGGGAGAGAGGAAAAATTAAAGGAAATCACTATTTATTAATTGCAAAGAAAAGATGCAGAACAAAAGAGAAAAGGCAAACGATCGCAGTTAAGTTTGGGGACACAAACGTTTGTCAATTTCATTTAGTTATTGATATATGTGTTTCTCTTGTTTCACTCGAATAGCCAAACTCCGAAGAAATTTAATTAGTATTACTAATAATTCGTGATGTTTAATACAATAAACGTGAACCAACTAAAACGAACTGAACCAAAATAAAGAAAAAATAAAGAAAGTGGTTTGGATCAGCCAATATCATATAAATCAAATGTTTTTTTTCCTAAATCGCAGTACACCGATAAAATTCGGTTATAAACCAATCAATCCGGATAAACCAATAAATGATTACTTTAAGGATAGTAATTTAGATATCTGATCAATTATATAATATAAATGATATATATATATATATATAAATTGTTGACAAAAAAAATATATATATATATAAAAATTATTTTAAAAATACCGAATTAGCCGTTGATTTTAATGAAAATGTTTTTCGAAAGTTTTTTTTTATTTTTACCAAACTAAATGTTTTTCGAAGGTTAAGTTTTTTTTTTCATTTTCACCAAACTAAATAAACTATGTTTCAATGACATATCTATTTTATGTTAAATTTTGTTAATTTAAAATATTTCGATATCACTAATTTTTATCATGTTTATTATATGATAATTATCATAATTATTAATCTTTTTACTATTTTTTTTTATATTTATATAAAACAGAAATAAATTTTTATTTAAAATTAGGTTACTGAAAATATATTTGTGTGTTTAATATTATCCATTTTCTAATCATATAAAATATTATAAATTTAAATAATATTTATGATTTGGTGGTATAAAATCAAATAGATCGAAGACTGACAATATATAAATTAAACCAAACTAATGTAGATATAGTTTTAATATGATGGTTAATTTTTATAAACCAAAATACTTAAATCCTTAAAAACGAACCGAAACTAAATTTAAATTCAAATTGAACACCTAATATCTCTTTTGGAGTTTTTGTAATTTACTATTTTTTCTCTTCAAACGATAATCGTTCAAGTGTTTTTTGTAACAGAGTTGACAAAATAACACTTCATATCATGGGCTTTTGGCTGGTGTCAATAGATTTGGCCCCTGATTTTAATACAGATTATTACAGAACCAAATCATTAGCAAAAAGAAAACAGGAGAGAAATATGCTTAATACTTGAAGAAAATCAAGACCACCAGAGATTCGTGAATTGGAACCCAGCAAGGCAGCATCTCCAACAGGCTTCCTCCTATTTCTGCATGTTAAAGTATGAAAAACTACAAATATATAATGAAATATGTTTCAAGTATGTGTTGGATACTGATACACCTTGAGACTTTTCATATCGATATCAACTAATGCAACTAAAACACACACAAGCTCACAGTCGCATCATATGAGAGATGTGATCTTAAGCCTCGGTCCAATGTGTTTCTTCGAGCAATACTAATAGTTAAAGCCGCTTTTATCATATTCAAGAATACGGAAACTCAATTGTAACACTCCGAAACACCATCATGTGTGATCATTTATATAGCATATTAGCATGAAGTAGAAAATATTCAGAGTTTGATGCTTCTTCTATAGAACAACAAAGTAGAGAGAGCATCTTAACAAATGCATTATTACATCAAATCTTTAGTAAAGAGCGGTAGATTCTTTCACGGTTGGTTACAATCTAAATCATCATGCAACTAATCAGATACTCACAGAGGCGGCCTTGGACAGAAACGGGAGAAGCTGGTGCTTTCGGCCGCCACTAAATTATCAATAACACCGGCCACAAAATTACATAAATAATTCAATAGGTCAACAGGTAAAGCATATTTTTAGTGCAGAGGAGGTGAGGAGTTTGACATAACCTATTGACATTATTTAAATTCCCTTTTTCTTCTTATAAAACTAAATATAAATAGGCCACATTTTTTAAATTTGCTTCCAGCCCATTAATTAGTATGACCGGCTCTGGATACTCATAACATCATTTACCAAGCAAGCGTTATTCTAAAATAGTGGCAAGACAATCATGGTTAAAAATTAGACAAAAATATGAAATAACAATCAAATAATCATGTGACAGGTTTTTGGTAGATGGTTCTTCCTCATCCTTCTTATGATAATGATATTGGATAGTGATTTCTTCTGTGTTATAAACTGGTATATTTATCACAGTCTGATGCCGATGGAGAGTATAATTTTAAATGTATTTTTGTTTTGTTTTGTGTAGTTTCAAACCAAATATGTAAGAGCATCTCCAATGAAAGTTCTTTCCATTGGAATTCTTACTATATATGTTATGTATATATATATATATATTTGTATATATTATATATGTAAAAGTAATTATCGGATCCACAATTTTTGTGGAACCCATAGGTAAAGATTCTTAAAAACTTCTTTTAAGAATCCTTAAAAACTCTTATTTATGGAGTTCCACAATAATTATGGACCCCACAATTATTTACGCATAATATATATATATATATATATAATACATATCCCATTGGAGATGGTTAACATATTTGAAATTCCTGTGTTAACTAATAGAACGTGTTAACTATCAACACAGTGGTCCTTAACATTGAAATATATTTTATTGATTATATAAGTTGCAAACATGAATGTCAAACCTAATGATGGCTGAAGAAGACAATGTAAATAAGACTTCAGAAAATGCAGAAAACTCTTCATATGGGTAACTTAAGCAGCTAAGCGTTGCGTGGTTTCTTGAGTGCCTCTCTGCTGCTGCAACATGTCGTTCCGTTGCTGAGCTATCGCCAACGGTGACTTGTGCAGTTGTTGTGGTTTCAGGTTGTGGAGCCGTTTGGTTCACTGGGACTGCAACATAGGTAATGCTAGTGTGTGTTGTAGCTAGCTTCACCATCAGAGCAGGGACTAAAAAGTAAGCATCTAGACGAACGTATGCAGATCCGTGGTATGTAACTCAAGTAATATTACTTAGAGTTTGATAAATCTAAAAAATTAATTTCTTTGTCAACCTTGACTTTGTCTATACGTGAAAATCCTGGCATTGACATAGTTTTCTTTCTTTTCTTTTTTTTAATCTATATCTATTCTTATTTTTCTATTTATATTCATATTATTGTTATGTTATTCTTATCTTTGATATATTTAATCACTGTTTTTATCTATTTTTTCTTATTATCATAATTTTCTTGTTAATAATTTTGAGATTTTCTGTTTGTTAATGTTACTATATTATAATAATTTTTTTTGTCTCAAAAACTCTATATCTTTCTTTTTCTTTGTCTGTCTAACCTTATTTTTCTCTCTAATCTGAGGACACGCTTGATATTAATACATGGCATCCTTGCCTTAAATCAAATAATTTCTTATACAATTTGCTTTGGAAAACTACTGAGCTATTAACCAATCATTGATAATATAAATTTTTTTAACATAGTTACATGATATATCATGGATTTTACCAGTTTTTAGTCACAATATATAAGTATTTTAGAATCTATATATTATGTTTTGAAGTTTTTTAGAGTATTTACAAGTTTAGATACATTTTGGAAACATGTAGTGATTATGGAGCATTTTGAAGATAAAGACAGAAGGAACTCGTAGCTATTTTTGGGACCAGCCAGAGACAGCATTAAGAGTCAACTGTTGATCGAAAAATATCACTTGTCGTCGATCGACAACGAAGCACGAAAGCGGGCCGCTTGTTCATGATCTAGTTGAATCCCAAGTTCCACATATTTACAAAATTACCCTGGCCGATTTTAACCTAAAATTTATGTGCTCTGCAATTGTGTTGGGCAACACATGCTTTTTTATTTTCATTCATTCACAACATAAGGTTTTTAAGATTTTTTAGTAGTTTTGAGAAAAGATCCAAGACTCCTTCAAAGCTTTGTATTGAAACTCCATTTTTTCTACCTTATTGTATTTATGCAGTTTATTCAGATATTTGATATGTTCTGCTTTGCTATGTCTGAGTAATTCACTTGTTAGATTTAGGATTTTATTAGGGTTATGAAGGATTAGCCAAAACTATAGAATTGCTAAGATGATAATTAAAAAACCTTCATAAAATTGCTATTAATGCATGTGTTCTAGAGTAGCTAACTAGGACCTTGATATTAGGATTGTGGACAACTAGGCGGTAGGTTCTGCATCATAATAGATTCTCTTGAGCTAGGATTGGTAGAAACAAGCGACAGTGAACAAATCGATCAGCTCGTTAAAGCTTTTCTAAGGTAGCATCGATCGACGCTAACTCAGCAGCATCGATCAACGCTTAATCCGTATCAACACGCGACGACTGAGATATTGGACTTAGCCAACAGATTTGATTCACAGTGAAATATGGACATCTTATGCATTAGACATCGAGTTCTAGGATTGTCATCTGCATACCTTAGGCATCCTATATCTCTATAATCCTGATTATCTGAACCCTAGATCAGCTGTTTTCTTTTATTGTTTACAAAGAAACCAACCAATCAATCTGCTAGTTCTGAGTTATTTACTGCTTTATAATTTACTGGCTAGCTTAATCATTGACTGCTTTAGATCTATTGTGTGCCCTCGCTCTTTGTGGATTCGATCCCTAAGTACTACAACTGAACCTCTTATTTGAGAGAGTAAAGTCACTCCTTAGGGTAATTTGAGTGATATCATTACACATACATAAGATAACTTCGTGCCGGACAAGAAAACGGAAACTCTATATAACATAATATAGCTGCATGCAGGACTGCAATCTGAAATTGTAACCGAGCTCAACATATCAACAGCCGAACTCTGATGAACTAGGAAAATGTTATGGAGTGAGAGAGTGATGACATATAACATGTGAAACCCGCCAATGCTAGGCATTGTTAGGGGTGATTAGTGTTTTCTCAACCTCGTACCCAACGGGTTCAAGGAAACCCCTTATTCGCTGGATCGGGAAGACTCAGAGGAACGAGGTCATGGCTTATGGCTGAACACGACAGTGTAACAGTAGAAAGTGGCCCAATTTTACTGGGGCTGCTGACACCTGGCAGTGACCCGAAGGTACGGTGGGCCGCAGTCGGTTGAAAATTTCTTCTTCTTGTCTTTGTGATAAGAAGATAGGATATTACTGAAGGAGAGGAGGAACATGTTGGGGTCAAAAACGGTTACGACAAATTTAACATCTAAAACATCCGAGGAAGAAAATGAGAATTTCTCTGAAGAGTACTTTTCGAAATAGACTCTTTCTTACGAAAAGGTTTTACGGAAGAAAGAATCGAGATTCATTGCATTCTCGTCAAACCTTCGAATTCTATCTCCCGAAGACCGTAGTAAGCTCAGTCCATGTTTCCCGCTATTCTAATTCATCGATCAAACTTCGCGGATTAGAAACCGCAAAATACTCGTAGTAAACGTGTCGAGTCGGAAGACGGCCCAAAGGGACCTAAAACACGACTCGAGGCCCATCCTACGATTTTTCCTAACCAAAAGCCCGTGAACCACTGCATGGTTCACGCTTGGCCCACAAGGAAGGATAAATGTCAAGTTTCCGCGGATAAATACGGAAGTTTTGAAGATAATTGTGAAGATCGGGAAAAATGGAATATCTCCATTTTTATGCTATGACGGCTTAAGGACAGAAGAGTAAAAGCGTAAACCGACCTTGGAGCTAGTATATAAGGAGTCCTAGGCGAGGAGCAGAGGGAGAGAACTTTTTCAGAGCAAACTTAGCACTTAGAGCAATTTAGGTAATTTTCCGTTTTTGTTATTTCGAGCTGCGACTCAATTAGGTTTAGCCGTCTTAGGGTTGCTAGAACTAGGAATCTCGCCGACAGCTCTCGAGCCCAGGCTTATACCTTGTTGTAAACGCTCATACGCAGATTCGGAATAAGATCTTCTTTGCTCTCTTTTCGATTTCTTATTTTTATCGTTGTTGTTCTCGTGTTCTGATTGCTTGACGTGTGGTAATTAACAGATATCCGGGTCCTCTGGGAAATTAGGGTTTTCCTAGTTTCCTTATTTAAACGGAAATCGACAGTGCGAATTTCGGTTCCCACAGAACACGAAGTCACCAGGGCCCGAGTTAGAGTGTTGTGTTGTGTTGAGTTAGAATGTTGTGTTGATTTATATTGTTGTGTTGAGTAAAGGGTGTGGAACCCTAGAGTGAGTGTAGCAGCGATATACGATTTTATGAGTTTGAATTGAGTCATAGTTCATTAGTATCTTGTTATTGTGAATTGTGATTGGATATTGGTTGTTGACTTGTTGTCATGAAGGTTCCCGTTATTTGAAGTTAGATCATGGCTGGAAGCCGGATCTAACTTAGTAACAGTTTGATTAGATAATAATTGAGTTATTGATTTTTGATTGATTGTTTAGCTTTAGCTTTGATTGCATGCTAGGGTTAGATTGATTGTTATTTTGGGTTATCTGGGTTAGTCACTAGGTTGCGGGTAGAGGCAGCCAGCTCATTGAGTGACATTAGGTTACTTACCCAACTCTGTTGTCCTTTGTAGGTATCTTTAGTTATGGTCGATTGGATTGCTTGGAGCTGGACGTCAGGACCACCGTAGTATATTTTAGTGTCTTTTGTAAACGGTATTGTGATTTGTATTTAGTTGACTAGATTTGGCATTAGGCCATGCTTAGTCTTGTATTATTTTAATTTATGGATATTTCTTGAATTAATAAAGTAATTGTTTTTCATGCGCATCATGAGTAGTCTGATAATTGACTAGTCCGGTCTAACACAATATTAGGTTTTAGTACGGGTTGAAAAACCTTAGGCCTTGATCTGACGGAAATGCTAATTCTTGGCAAGGGTTGCAAACCCTTAGGCTTTAATTTAGGGGGACGTGTTAGTTGATGAACTGGTCTAGGTTGCGGAGTAAGTTCTGTGACTCCAACCAGATAATTCCTAACCTGTCACGTAATACTTCTCTTACCATGTAATATGCTGAACGATCAGTCATGTTCTTGTTTGATTGTTGGCTGGCCGATCTGTTTATTTCATCTCCAACCCTTGGTGTTGATCGGTCTGTCGGTCATGTTCTTTTTAGATTGTTGGCCGGTGGGTTGGCCGATGGGTTGGCCGATGGGTGGGAGCTAGAGGAAAGAATTATTATGGAACAGCCTCAGGGATTTATCAGAAAAAGAGATGAGAATAAGATGTGTATGTTGAAGAAGTCCCAGTACGGATTGAATAAAAGGCAGTGAAATTTGAAATTTGATGGATCTATACAGAAGCTAGTGTTTAAAAGAAGCAAGTTTGATTCATGTGTCTTGATTGCAAGCTCATAACCTGAAAACAGAAAAGAGTAAGAGCAAGTTACAGTAGAGAGATAAAGTCGAAAGAGAGAGAGAGAGAGAGAGAGAGAGAGAGAGAGAGAGAGAGAGAGAGAGAGAGAGAGAGAGAGAGAGAGAGAGAGAGAGAGAGAGAGAGAGAGAGAGAGAGAGAGAGAGAGTCTTATCTCGTAGAGAAAAGCAACGAAGACGCGGAGGAGATCCCGTAGCTTCTTCTATAGAGAATCCAATTACCGGTGGTGTATTTCGGAGGTAATCTCGAGTGTATGAGATTTTACCAAGACTGTATCGATTAAATGAGATAGTACATGCTTAAGAGTTTCGATCTCTCCCAGATAGTAAGAAGCGAAGTTTGGGTAACCAATCTCATTGTTCTTTACGTTTATGCTCTTAATCAATCCATAATCATTGAAACAAATCGAGTAACAAGAGATAGGATCATAATTGTATCATAGATCAAACGTAATCAATTGTCAAAAATCATAAAGAGTTCATGGTGGAGGAAACCATTCTAAAAGCCACAACTCAGGTTTTCTTTCCCTAAAATTGGAATATTCCACTCCATGTGTTAGGTTGAATTCGGTCATAGCTGGAAGTTTATAATAAATATATATTAAATTATAAACAATCTAAACATTACTAGAAACATCTATGGTTTTAGTTACATATGTCGAAGTGGTGCTACAAATATTAAGATTGAAGGAATCTGACACAAAACGCCTACCCCTGCCATGAACTCTTTTCCAATGGAAGACATTACATGAGCATAGAGCCGGTCCTAGGTTTTATAAGGCCACAAGTCCAAAATAGAAAAAGGCTGAAAAATGAAAGAATTTTTTTTTGCACCTTATAAGATTTGAACTAGGGCATCTCAGTTAACTCCGGTGCATCACTAACCACTAAACCATTGATAGTTTCTGAGAAATTGTGGCCGGTTTAATACTTAATAAATGGCGGCCGGAAGCATGGGCTTTATTCGCTTGGGCCTAAGGCCGGCTCTGCATGAGCATATGATTTGTCCTATGCTGGTAGACATTTGCATTGGTTTTCCAAAACTCAGATGCAAATGTGATCCAGAAACAAAAACACATGCACGAACACACAAACACATGATTTTAAATAAAATTCAAAAGTCAAAAATAAATAATTGTAATAATCTGAATGAATGATAATTCCTTTAATATTATTTGAGAAGTATTACAACCTTTGAGATGTGTCATGTGTCATCACTATAGTGATTAAAGTCTTAACTACAAAATTAAGTTGGTTCATCTGAATATATACTACATTTTTTTAATAAACAAACCATAAATTAATTATTAATACAAAAGATATTCTCCTTCATTATTTAAATAAAAATCTACGGAATTAACTAATATGATTAACATATATATGACAACTATAATTTTAAATAATAAATGATAACAATTTGTATATTCTCCATCATTTAGTTTTTTAAATTTTCTATTATTAAAATAAATAAAACAATCATATTAACTATATATTAGAAATTTAGCTTTTTTTTGCGTATATGTTATATTGAACTTTTTCGTATATGTTATATTTTGAAATTTTTAAAGGAATATATATTAAGAAAAATTTTAAAAGTCCCACATTGAAAATTTTGTGATCAATAGTTTATATTTTTTTCGTAACAAAATACAAATGATCATAAAACCATAAGAGTTAAAATTTTCATTTAATAGATATTCATATTATATATATATATATATTAATATCATTAAAATTAAATTATATACCATAAAAAACACAAAAATATTTTAATTTCGAAATCTATATTGAAAAAGCATTTAGAACTTAATATTTTAATTTTGAAATTTTCATAGAATTTTTAAAAATAGTTATAAATTACTAAAACTATTAAAAATCCCACATTGAAATATATATTTTTATCAGTGGTTTACAGTTATTGTTATAAAAATATATAAATGATCATTAACCATGTGAATAGGAAACATTATTTAATAGATAGTCATATTAAAAATATACTATATATTTATGTTATTATTATTTAAATTTAATTATATACCATATAAAATAGATAAAAGTGATTATTTGGATTTCTTTACCATAAAATTGTAAATAAAAATGCGTAATTATTTTGATTTATGCGTTCACACCAATTTAATTATATATAAAATAATTACTAATTACGTATATAATAGTACGTAAAATATTTTGTATACAAAATACTCATTATACGCAAGGAGCGCATCTTGATCAAGTTGTTATTAGAAAGACATTGGAGAGAAAATAAATGATGATAAAATCTTAAGCTTTTGACTATTCTTCATGAAATCTGTGAAAATTTTGATCACTAATAAGAACATCAAAAAAACATACCATATAATATTTCACCACAAACTATCACAAAATCTTTTGAAAAATTATCAATATACAATAAAACTCTCATATATATAAGCGAATATATAAATATAAGACAGCCACTTCATCGGAATGGAGAATTAATTTGAGACAGAAGAACTTTTTAGTCCCTCTTAATGAGAATTCAGGCAGTTGATGTGGAAATTGTCGGAGGATGCTTTCTTCTCTGCCTCTTTGACATGGAACCAAATTCGAACAAAGTGTGAATATATTTTGAAATGGCATGAAATTGTTTGGTTCACATAGAAGCCTCCTAGACATTCTATTATTTTATCGGGAAAATGGCCAAGTTATAAGTATCGCTATATGCTCAATTTGTATTAAGTATAGTACCGTGTAAATTCATATATAAACTACGAAAAATTTCAAATAGCATACATCTTGTTTAGTTTTGGGCTAAAGCATACTTCAGTTGCCATATCAACTACTATATTATCTAATTTTGTTGTGAAAAGGATGACACGTTATCTAATTTTGATAATTTGGATACGATGTATATAACAACATTGATTTTCTTTAGAAAAAATAAAAAAGATGATTTTTTTTTATAAAAATAGAAAATGTAAACAAAAATATTCTTTTTCTTATTGTTTAAAATTTATTTTTAATAAAATTAAACAAAAATATTCAAGGGGAAGGCCATGATTGGTATTCAGAAAATTCAGATTTATCTATTGTGAACAATCAACCAGATATTATTGACTTGCTAACAAGCCATATGCTTACAAAACATTTGTCTGGTGGATGGTTACTAGACTTCTATGTCACAATTTAGCGGACGTTGATGGATTTGGAAAGACATCAGAAAAAAACACAACTAGTGGATACGAAAACTCAAAACAGAAGAGAGTCCTCATTGCACATTGAGCTCGAACCCACTTGGTTGGGCAGTGAAAACATGCTTTCTCATTTTACATTTCAAAACTTTTGAACGGACAATAAAAACTTAATAGCTATGATTGGGGGACTAAAAGTATGGTCAACCTTCTCAACCGAGCTAAAGAAAGTAGAGGCACTGTTAGGACGATTCAATGATTTTAAGCTTTCTTATATCCCGAGAAGACGAATTGTTATTGTTGACTTTTTATTTAGGACTACTAAAGATTTTCATACGGATTTTTTCTTTACTGGTTGTTATTTTTTGGTGTAACTTTCCAGACTACTTCTTGTTTGAGTAATAAAATGAATTTTGATGTCCAAAATAAATCTTTATCAAAAAAAGTAACTAAGATGATTTGTTTAAACATTTTACCCCAAAAGATGATGTGATAGTATCCCTGTTCGAAAACACGTCCGTCTAGCCGAGAACTCGCTCGATTAAAGGATCATTGGAAGGTCACCGTGGTGTAGAGGTGAAATCAGTGGGTTTACGCGGTGAAACTAAAACTCACGCAAAGATCGAAATTTTGGGTGCTAAATCATAGATTAGGTTATAGATCTATCATATTTATAGAAAACTAGGTGTTTTCCTGCACCATGTGCAGTGATAAATTTTTTAAAAGTTAAATTATATTTAAAATGAAATTTATTAATATTATATATTTTATTATTTTTGACTAATATTTAATATAAAGTTGATTATTTAAGCATAAAATTAAGAAAAAATAATTTTGTTTATTTTAAATTATATTTAATAATATATATGTAATATATTTAAAATTCGAATCTTAGATAAAATTTTTATCTATTTATTTTGGTTAAATGTATTAAATAAAGGGACAATTTGCTGTATAACCATAGCAGAAAAAAAATGAAGAATATAGCCATACTTTGGAAAATGTGTCATTATGCCACATAAATAGACATCCCAGTCCTTTACGGTGAGTGAACGTGTGTATATCACATACTATAATCATATACTATTCTATTTATATTTTCGATATATAATAGATTATTTTAACCATATATGTTGTAATACATAATAATTTGATCTATTAGTATTATCTATTTATAGGGTTCAATGCAGTTTAAGTAGTAAACAATATAAAAGAACATATTTATAGAGAGGAATGATGTTTAGTGTATATTAAATTACATAAAATAATATATTTGACTGATATTGTATATTGTTTATCTATTCTATGTTTCTAAATAGTTTGGAATACAACAAAATTATGTCTTATTTGAAAACAAAATATGACTATACTATATATGTTTCTATGATAGTATAGATTTAAAGTCGTGTTTATGGAATATTGTAAAAAAATTATAAAATATATGTTTGTTTTGAAAGTTTTAAAACATAATATGTGTAGAAAAAATTCTATGTTTTTATCATGTTAAATTCAAAGTTTAATAATTGTTCTAACCAAAATTAAAATCAATTAAAAGTAGAAGGGGAAAACATATTTGTAAGAATAAAAAAAATGTTGTCAAGGGTAATATAGCAATTATTATACAAATATCATAGCCTAAGTTCTCTTATGGTTATATGCTTAATTTGATGATCTGTTATAGACATGAATCCCTATTTTCCTTAAATAAACTTGTATAAATTACTAAAAAATCATATAAAAATTGTATAGTTATTAAAAATTATAACTAAATAATATTTATAAATTTTTTAGATATTTAGAAAAACTAATGAAATTACAATTAACAATTTATTAATATTTTTAAAAAGATGTATAAAATTTTGAAAAATTAGTAATAAAGATTGTATCATTATAAAAATATAATTAAATAATGTATTTCGAAATTTATAATGCATATTTCAATATATTTATTTTGGTAATGATTTATGAATTATTACCATATTTTAAGAAGCTTACCAAAAATATAAATCAACATTAAATGTAATGTATTAGTTATTGTCATATTCTATAAAGTTTACCAAAAATATATGTCAGTAATAAATGTGATTGTCCATGTCATATTAACTATAAACCATGTTATCAATCTTGTTAGCTATGTCATCATTGTTTTTGTAAAAATGATTGTAGAGAGGACATGTGGCAAAATTACTTCGCAAATATAGTCTTGGGGATCCACAAGAATCGCTTGCAAAAGCTTTGAAATCGTGCAAAAAATGAAATGTGACAATTAAGCTCTGTAAATGGCAGAAAAAGTTGAAAATAAAGGTAAAATTGTCGTTTCATACTCATTAAAAGAAATTCTTAAAAAAGGAGTGTAAATGAACCTACTTTGCCTCAAACCCGCGAGCTTTAATACAGTAAGTAGAATAAAAACCACTAGACCACCTGATCTCGTTGGTAATACCTC
This sequence comes from Brassica rapa, assembly GCF_000309985.2. NCBI lineage: Eukaryota > Viridiplantae > Streptophyta > Magnoliopsida > Brassicales > Brassicaceae > Brassica > Brassica rapa. The sequence continues at coordinate 25,375,100 of NC_024803.2, forward strand.
ATATATTTAAGATATATATGTAATATATAATTAAAATATATATAACCTAGGTTCTGCGTATATCCCATTTAATCTCTGATTTTTTTATAACTCGCTAGGTCCAGGACCGTTGCCCGACTAACGCCTAGCGTAGTTTCGAACAAGGGATAGTATTAGTATGTTTGTTAGAGTTTGAATATTCTAAAAGTTGAAGAACCACGACTTCAACGTTCTCATTATGTTTTCTAGTTGGCCACTCTAGTTGTATAAAAATGATGAAATACTCATTTTTCACGTGTTTAGAAGATTAGTTATAGTTTCGAATTCGGACTCTTAAGTTAATATAGAAATTATTATATATATGTGTGTGTGAAAATGTAAAGAAATAAATGAACTGCAACTTAGAACATGCCGTAAGTTTAGAATATAGTTCTTCTAACTTCTAAGCCACAGTATTTTAATTAAATATTTACATGTTTCGAAACCTAAAAGCAAATCAATCTTTTGATTATTTAATAAGAGATACGGAAACCTAAACGTTAGTGCTGAAACGATACATAAAACGATCCTAAGATCGGACATATACAATACCGAAATAGGAAAAATAATTATATAAGAACACTATGAAATGGTTTTGGCGTTGCCTAACTAACAGATGAACTTAAGAGTTATCTCAGAAATAAAGGTCAAATAAGTATTATATATATAATGACCAGATATAGGTTATACATTTTAAGGACCTAAATAATATTGTTGCTAGCAATAAAACAAAATATAATATCACTTAGAATTGTGTTACTGCTTGTTTGTAAAAAAAAAAATGTGGTACAGAGCTCTACAAACACATTCGCTAAAGAAAAGAAAAACGAGACTGTGTTTTAGGCTTTTAACTTTTAGCTTTGAGATAAATAATACACAACCACAAGAAAACAAATGATTAAATATACTGATTTTAATCGAATTAACTTCAGTTTTAGTTTTATTTGTTTCAGTAAACAGTATCCATTATTCCATTTACTCCACAATATTTCTGATTCGATGTTACCAGTAGTTCAGTTTGTCTTCTCCTTAATTTTTCTTAATTAAATATTAGTTGATATATGAATGCGAACTTTTACGCAACTTGACATCACCTTTGTTTGGTGCAAATAACAAGGAATAACATGAACAGTAAGTAGTAGACGCACTTTCGAAAGACGAGACAAAAACGGGCAAGACTGTACAATAAGACGACACTGACAACGATGATAAAGAATGTCACGAAAGGAAAATTATTTTTATTAAAATCTGCAAATGCCATACTTAATAACCACCACATACACACATAAGCCAAGTGGACAAGTAGGCTACTAACTCATGGTTAAAGAGTTGAATCGAACTGAAATGAATATGCACTAAATATAACTTTCAATAAAATTTACAACAACTAAACACACATTTTGTTTTTTTTTTTGTCAACAAAACACACATTTTGTTAGAAAGCTAAGTTGTACAAACCGCATTAGAGCTAATTTAGAGATATTCATAATCAAATAACCTAAAACCAAGAAACATGTTAACAATAAAAAACCTTTTTAATTTTAGAGATATTTATTAATCCACTTTTTAATTAAAAAAAAACTTTTTAAGCATCCCATATGCAATTTTATTTTGATGGGATTGTCATCGTATGTCGGGCTGACCTCATTAGATTTAGATTTAATGTGAGTATGCAACTCTTTTTTTTCTTGAAAAACGTGAGTCTGCACCTTTGAACTGTAAATATTGGTCCTAATTTGATAACTTAGCGGAATGGCAGAACGGTGGAATGACGTTTTAAATGTGGTTCTGCAAGTATTTTATCAATCAACAAAAATTGAGGAATGAAAAAAAACTGCAAAAACAAATTTGTGTTTTTGCTGAAAAAAATACAAATAAATTTTTATTAAATGGAAAAATAAATTTTAATAGATTGTTTACAAAATCGACACTTTCATATTATTAAATTATATTCTTATACCATTTTAAAATTTTAAATAAATAGGAATAAATTTTTAAATGATAAAATAGCTATGTTGTCAATAATTTTATACTATAGTTTTTTATAATATTATAAAATGTCAATCTGTTATTTAAACGTATTGAATAATAAGCTAAATATTTATAATAAGAACTAAAGTATGTTTAATAAATTTTAGTTATTTTCACATTTTGTAATAATTAGTTTAATTATTTATATTAGTATTTAATTATAAAAAAATATGAATAACAAATAAAATTAATATTTTACTAATTTAACATGTATTCCATCGTTCTGTAAGTTTTAAAATTTTACACTGCTTCATTAATTCTTCTGCAGCTTAATTGTCTTGCAGTTTTGTATACCATAAGTGTTACGTATGTCTCAGCAGTATAAATACTTGTTTGCAATTTGGTTTTTTACACAATCAATATAGAAAGTTTATTTGAATTGTTAAAGAAAAAAAAATAAGACGGTCGATTCACGATAAAAGCATTATGAATTCATAACATTTAGATCTAAGCAAAATTTAAGAATTTCAAATAGTTGTCTACATAAATAAACTATTTGTAATTAGTAATTTTTAACTTAAATACTTCCACATTCTGTAACACAATTTTCATATTCCAACATAGCCTTAATTCGAAATAAAAATAGAAAGAAAAGTTATTAAGTATATAAAATAAATTTACTATTTACTTAAACTGAAACTGAAACATGAATATATATATATATATATACACATATACTATTTATTTCACCAGGTAAATTTTTGGAGGCTTGAAATATGTATTTACTATTCCATGATTTTTTCTGTGTTTTGATTTTATTTACTAATGATTTTTTTCTAAGGATTTTCACTCTGATTTTGGTTGGATCTACTCGGTGACAGATTGAAAGATGAGATTTTTGATGGATATTTGTTTGATGGTTGTATTAGGATTTATGGATGCTTGGGTTGAAAGGGTTTGATAGATTGAAACACTGAGGATTGCGGAAAGGACCTCAGATTCTTCACTCTCTCACTCTGGATTTGACACACCAGACATATTGAGAGCTTGTTGATTATTTTTGGTTCACACACCTCACAATCAAGTTGTTCAGAGAACAAATAAATCACCAAAGAAGAAAAGAGCTTTTGATAAAAAATAATAATTAAGTTCAGATCTGAAACAAAACAAAGTTTAAAAGGAAAGACAAGTCAAATTTGTGCATGAGCACCTAGAGAACATAAAAAAAAATCGTGCATGAGGACTTAGGGAAAAGAAAATAGTGGTTTAGGTGGTGGATTTCCAAAGTGTCCACTTTGAATCTGCCGAAATCTCTATAGCTCCGAAGTGCTCAAAGCGGCTTTCTAAAGTGCCCACTTTGAAACCATAGGTAGAAAAGTAGCGAATTAATTTGATACTTCTAAGAGACCGAAAAGTGACTGTAGGCGGTTGAGCTAGTGTTTGCTCGGCCCAGTAGCTGATCCTCAATATCTATGTTCTGAATAATGTATGCCATCTTCTGAATAAGCTTCTTGGACTTGGAATAGGTCCAACAAAAATTGCAAAAGGATCCTTCTTCTGGTTATCTTCAGTTTGAGTCGAGAGAGACACATCTATAGTTTGCTTCTGGTCCATATCATCTTCTTCATAATCACTTGACAGTTGCATCTATTCAGGCTCATCATCAGGTTTCTTCTAGGGTTGGTTCATCCTGGATTGCATCATCCCTCCTCTTTTGAAAGGATTTGTCCTCAAAGATGCCAAGTCAGATACATTGAAAGATGAACTAACAGTATACTTACCTTGGAGATCAATCTTGTAGGCATTGTTTTTGATTCTTTTAAGTACTTTGAATGGATAATCTCTTCTTTACATCAGTTTGGACTTTCTTTCATTTGGAAATCTATCTTTCATGAGGTGTATCCAGACCAAATCTCCAAGGTTAAAGATCAGCTCACGCCTCCCTTTGTTGGCATACTTCTCATACTGCTTTGTTGTTGCTTCAATGTTTTCCTTAACATGTTTATGCAAAGACACAACAAATCCGGCCTTCTGCTTGCCATCAAGGTTAGCTTGTTCTTTCAAGGGTAGAGACAACATATCCAAAGGAGTCAAAGGATTAAATCCATAAACAATCTGGAATGGAGAAAACTTAGTAGCCCTATGAACTGAATGGTTGTATGCAAATTCAACATGAGGCGAACAATCTTTCCAAGTCTTAAGATTCTTTTTAATGATTGCACGCAAGAGAGTAGACAGAGATATGTTAACTACTTCAGTCTGTCCATCACTCTGAGGATGATAAGTAGTAGCAAACAAAAATTTGGTTCCACGTTTAGCCCACAATATTTTCCATAAATGACTTAAGAACTTAGTATCTCTATCAGACACAGTGGACCTAGGCATTCCATGCAATCTAACCACATCTCCAAAGAAAAAATCAGCAATCAAAGAAGCATCATCAGTTTTTTGACAGTGAATGAAATGAGCCGTCTTATAAAATATATCAACCACAACAAAGATGGAATTTCTTTCCTTCCTAGTTTTAGGTAATCCAAGCACAAAATCCATTGAGATATCTACCCATGGTTCAGACGGAATAGGCAGAGACATATACATACCTTTGGTTTGGTTTGTTGCTTTGGCTTGTTTGCAAGTAACACACTGATTACCCATCTTCTCTACATCTTTTCTCATTCTCGGCCAGTAGAAGTGATGCTGCAAACTCTTCAAAGTTTTGTCAATGCCGAAGTGACCCATCAATCCTCCTCCATGTGCTTTCCTGACAAAGAGATCTCTCAAAGAACAGTTAGGAACACACAGTTTTGATTCATAAAACAGAAAGGCATCATTTTTAAAAAAAATTTCTACAGCAACCTCATCACACTTAAGATAAACTTCTTTGAAATCAGGATCAGTTTCATAGTAGGACTTAATCTGATCAAAACCGAGGAGTTAAGTCTCCAAAGTAGAGAGAAAAGTGTACCTCCGAGAAAAGGCATCAGCAACCACATTCTCGTTACCTTGTTTGTACTGAATGACATAAGGAAATGTTTACAGAAACTCCACCCATTTGGCATGTCTTTTGTTAAGCTTTTTGACCCTTCAAGTGTTTCAAAGACTCATGATCAGTGTGAATGACAAACTCCTTGGGCCAGAGATAGTCTTGCTAAGTCTAGAGTGCTCGGGTCAAGGCATAGAGTTCTTTGTCGTAGTTTAGATAGTTCAGAGTTGCACCTCCAAGTTTCTCATTGAAATAAGCAATGGGTTTTTTCTCTTGCATCAAAACTGCTCCAATACCTACACCAGAAGCATCACACTCTATGTCAAAAGTTTACAAAATCAGGAAGCATAAGTAGTGGTGCATTAGTCACCTTCCCTTTCAGCAGATTGAAAGCCTCTTCTTGAGTTGGACCCGAGTGAATCCCACAATTTTTTTATCACTTCAGTGAGAGGTGCAGCAATGGTGCTAAAATCCTTTACAAACCTCTTATAGAATCCAGCTAAACCATGAAAGCTTCGTACTTCTCCCACGGTTTTAGGAGTTAGCCAGTCCCTTATAGCTTTCACTTTCTCTTCATGCACTTGTATATCCTGAGAAGTCACAACAAAACCTAAAAGACAAGGTTATATGTTCCAAAAGAGCACTTTTTAAAGCTAGCAAACAAGACTTCTTTTTTCGGGACATCTAAAACCTTTCTCAAATGTTCAACATAATCAGACAAAGTTTTACTGTAAATTAGGATGTCATCAAAGTAAACTACAACAAACAACCCTATGTAAGACCTCAAAACATGATTCATCAGTCTCATAAAAGTGCTAGGGGGTGTTCGTTAGACCAAAAGCCATCACAAGCCATTCATACAAGCCATGTTTTGTTTTAAAAGCAGTTTTCCATTCATCTTCATCTTTTATTCTAATCTGATGATATCCACTTTTCAAATCAATTTAAGAAAAATAACAAGAACCATGAAGTTCATCTAGCATATCATCACAACGAGGAATGAGATGTTTGTACTTTACCGTAATGTTGTTGATGGCTTTGCAATCGACACACATTCTATAGGTTCCATCCTTCTTTTCAACAAGCTGTACATGAACAACACAAGGAGTAAGGCTCTCCCTGATGTGTCCCTTCTCCATAAGCTCAGTGACTTGTCTCTGAATTTTCAATGTTTCCACATGATTAGAACTGTAAGCTGGTCTGTTTGGCAATGAAACTCATGGCATAAAGTCAATATGATGTTCTATGCCACGGATTGGTGGTAGGCCTTGTACATTCTCTTCTGCAAAAACATCACCATACTCCTGCAAAATCAAATCAAACTCACTCGGAATAGCTGGTGCACTGTCAGAAGATGAGGTTAGTCTTCTCTTGTAAACAAACAAGATCATAGCCTGATGTGCATACATGTTTCTCTTAACCTCAACATTCTTGACAAAAAATTTGAGTTTCTTACCTTTTGTTTCTTGCCAGCCTCTTTTTTGTTTTTCAGTTGTACCTGATCAAGGTGAACTTCATGGGTTAAAGTGATCTTCTTGCCTTGGTGCTCAAAGGAGTGGTGATTTGTGAAACCATCATGCATCACTTTGTGATCATACTGCCAATGCCTTCCCAAAAGAATATGTCCAACATCCATAGGAAGTACATCACAAAGTATCTTATCTGCATATATGCCAATGGTGATGGAAACCTTAACTTGTTTCTGAACCTTCAAATCTCCATCTTCACTAAGCCACTGTAGAGCGTAAGGCTTTGGATGTTTCTGAACCTTCAGAGTAAGCTTCTCAACCAAAGAAGAACTCGCACATTTGTGCAACTTCCTCCATCAATAATCAAGCTGCAAATCTTGTCTTGAATCTGACATCTAGTATGTAACAAGTTTTCACGTTGGTTTTGATCTTCTTCCTTCTGATTCACACTCAAAGTTCTTCTAGTAACCAGTAGTTCTCCTTTGAATGGATAGTCCACGCCTTCCTCATCAGTACTGCCTTCTGGTTTTTCTTCTTCAGTTTCATATCCTCCACCGTCCAGCAGAATCATTGCTCTCTTGTTTGAACATTCATTGGCATAGTGTGCTACTCCATGACACTTGAAGCACTTCACATCTCTGGATCTGGTGGCGGGAGCTTTGCATTTGTCTTCTCTGCCATTTCCAGAAGTTTTAATTTCCTCTTTTGGTTTGTTAAAGATCTTCTCTTCTTTGTTGTAAGCTGGCTTAGAAGATGCTCCATACTGGTTTCTGGTGTAAGATTTCTGCTTTTTCTGTTGTTCAATAAGCACAACTTTATGAAAAAGCTCCTCCATGGTATTGAACTCCTGCATCTCAAGTCTTTCCTGCACATCTCTGTTCAAACCTCCCTGAATCTTGCCATGGTTGATTCATCATCTTCATTAACATTTTCCTTGATCATGATAGTTTCCATCTCCTGGAAATAATCTTCAACACTCTTAGTTCCTTGAGTCAATCTTCTAAGTTTCTGATGGAGAGCTCTGTCATAGTGACTTGGAACAAATCTAGCTTTCATGAGAGTCTCATCTCATACCAAGAAGTAACTGGCGCCATTCTAGTGTATCTCCTCTTGTGCATAAACTGCTCCCACTAGTTGACTGCATATCCACTGAACTCAGTTGCAGCAAGCTTCACTTTCCTCTCTTCAATGTAGTTTTGGCACTCAAAGACTAGCTCCATCTTGTTTCATATTCCATGTAAGCATCATGATCATTCTTACCAAGAAAGGTAGAATTCTCAGCTTGATATTACCCAGGTTGTCATCAGCTCTTGGATGAGGGTTATGGTCTCTCATGGATCTATTATCACTTCTTCCTGAAGAGGAATAACTATCATCTGATTCATCTATTCTAGCTTCTCCTCTTGTTCTTCTTGCAGCACAGCCATTAGATCTTGGTCTTGGATGTCTAGTGCCATATAAGAACTCATTAGTTTTTTCTTCCCTTCTGGTCATGTTGTCTGTCACATTCTTGGTAATCTCAGCTATCATGGCTTGCATCTAGAAAGGGTTAATATTGACACTAGGTGTTGTCTCTTCCGGTTGCTCATTGTTATCACTTGCCATGGTTTCCTGCAAAATCAACAAACTTTAGGAAACACACAGAAATCTCTCTCTCTCTCACGATTTTCTTTTGTTCTCTCAGTGTTTTGATAATGGTGATTTCGCAATATTCTATAAACAACCCAATCAAATGAAACTGCAGAAACCCAAAATCCCAAAGAAAAGAACAGATAGACAGATTGCAAGATTTTGGATGAGCAAGTGATTTTACCATACCTCAGTCTGATTTCTCCTAGACTAAACCCGATTTCTCCTGGAGATTTTTTTTTTAAATCATATTTAGCTCACTTTGCAAACATATAGACATATAAGAACACAAATAATCAGATTTAAAAGTTGCAGAACAGAGATTCTCATATTTAAGAGAAAAACAAAATTCCCAAAGATCAGAACTTGAATTCTGAGAAACTTTCAAACTCTGATAGAATAAAAACAGAAAAATAGTCCAGAACTTGTAGATCTACAGAGAGGTTCCTCTGATACCACTTAATGACTTTTTCCCAAAAAAAATTATTCTGATTTTGGTTGGATCTGCTCGGTGACAGATTAAAAGATGAGGTTTTTGATGGATATTTGTTTGATGGTCGTATTTGGGTTTATGGATGGTTGGGTTGAAAGGGTTTGATAGATTGAAACACTGAGGATTGCGAAAAGGACCTCAGATTCTCCACTCTCTCACTCTGGATTTGACACACCAGACAAATTGAGAGCTTGTTGATTGTTTTGGGTTCACACACCTCACAAAAAAAGTTTAAAAGGAAAGACAAGTCAAATTCGTGCATGAGCACCTAGAGAACATACAAAATCGTGCATGCGTACTTAGGGAAAAGAAAATAGTGGTTTAGGTGGTGGATTTCCAAAGTGTCCACTTTGAATCTGCCAAAATCCCTATAGCTCCGAAGTGCTCAAGGCGTCTTTCTAAAGTGCCCACTTTGAAACCATAGGTAGAAAATTAGCGAATTGATTTGATACTTCTAAGAGACCGAAAAGTGATTGTAGGCGGTTGAGCTAGTGTTTGCTCGGCCCAGTAGCTGATCCTCAATATCTATGTTCTGAATAATGCACGCCATATTCTGAATAAGCTTCTTGGACTTGGATCTTGTAATAGATTCAACAGAGATTGCAAATGGATCATTCTTCTGGTTATCTTCAGTTTGAGCCGAGAGAGACAGATCTTTAGTTTGGTTATGGTCCATATCATCTTCTTCATAATCACTTGACAATTACATCCATTCAGGCTCATCGCCAGGTTCTTCTAGGGTTGGTTCATCCTGGATTGTATCAATCACTAATCACTTTCCAATAAATCACGTATCATTCCATTATTCCAACTTAAGCACACTAATAAAATTTCTAGATGTCTAACCAAAAAGATAAATGCACATTTTTGACATAAGTATTCAAACCAATTCTTATAAGACCTTTAACATTCACTACCAAATATCACAAACCAAGATGTTACAAGCATCCCCTCTCATAGAACATAACATCATCACTGTGTCCCAAGATCGTTACTCATGTTACTGTGAGCCCAAACACACTTGCTTGGGTTCGTTCTAATATCATTTTAATGCCATGGCCGTCCACGGCTAATGCGCTTCTCACTCCTGCTCTTTGTTTGTGGAAAATATCATATGTAAAAGGCGTGTGCATTAATTTTGGAAAACTCGAAATACTTTTTTATTGACCCTACTATCAACATATGACTTTTCTCCATGTTTTAGTCTCATTTGCACAATATCATATATCACGTCCTAATAGGTCACTCATCATTCTACCACTCTAACTTAAACATGATCAACTCTGAAATTTTTTCTGAATATATAACCAAAAAGATAAGTGTATAACATAGTATGTGATGAAAAAGACCAAGAACTGATTGAGAACCCCCCTCAGTGGTTCTTTCAAACGAAAGTAATAAATTCGAAATAAAAATAGGAAGCCCACCAGTGCGAAGCCTTGGCTTTCATAAACCTTTAACATAGACTAACATATATCACAAACCATAATGTTAAAAAAATGTTTTATGATTTATGTTTGAGCTAGAACATAAGTGTATAACATATAGTATATAGCCTGGGCTTTATTGGAGGCCAAACCAAGTAGCCAAACCACCCTCGTATTGATCATCGTCCATTGATAAATTTGATTCCTCATTTGTTTGTCAAATTGACGAAGTTAAGCAGGAGGACTGGGAGCACTATATTTCAGGACATTTCTTTCTCCCTAACTAAAGTGCCGCATTTGGAGTTGCCCTATAAATTGGCAGGAAAATTATTGTTTACCGTGCCATATTTGGAATTGACTTAAATCACCGGTTTCTTGCTTGGTTAACCACTAATTCAATCATTTGAAAGTAAAATGACCTTTCGTTAATCACTAGGATTAAAAGAGCTGTACGTGGAGAGTCATTTTAGACATTTAATCACAAACAATCAAAGCGTAATCCAGTGGTCACTAAAGAAGCATATATAGTTGCGATTATACAGGCCACTAAAATCTAGTACTACTACAATTTATAGATCAGATTACATACAGCTCACCAATAGCTATCGACCGAAACGAGACATGTCACTCTACATGCACACGTATATGGATTGATAAGATAATACAAATATTATAAGTGGTGCAGAGTTGCCCAAATTCCTGCAAGGCACAAGTTTAGTAAATTAAATATTTTTCTACTGTATAAATTAACTTCCGGGTATAATATGATAGGGTGATGAATAAGTTCAAAACTTATCTAATGATGAAATTTTAAATTTAATGTAGAAAGTAAAACTAGTGGCGTAGAAAATAAAAAGAGCCAAGTGCAGAGAGACTTTTAGTAATTAACAAAAAAGCAAATGTAGTATGGAAGAATTAGGTCATGATTTGCTTTATATTTGAAAAAATATTCCAATATAGTCGATAAGGTATGATGTAATGATGTATCAATGTCTGAAATAGTAAAACGTAATCATAATTCTAAAAGATAAATTACTGTTTGTTTCTTTAACAATAATTGATCCGTTTGAGTCACCTCTAGGCTCTTTTGCTTATGAACTTAGTGGATAATTAGTCACACATATAATGATATAGCTAAGATATAACACTCCAGGATGCATGAATATATTTAATATATCAAACCAACAATTTTAAGATCTTTTCAAAATCAATTAAGTTTTTAAGATATTGATTAAATTTTAATTATAATATTACTGGTCGTCTAAGTTTATAATCTGGCAACTTTCATATAAAATTAAGATATTGGGGTGCACTAGATGAGCATGCCTGAACTTAACATATTGAGATATATAAACATTTTACTATGAATCTCACTAATATTTCTTCTATCTAATTCAGAAGTTTTGAAATTTATGTGCATTAGTTAGCTAGAACCGACCATGTAGATGAGTTAGCTAAGAAAGTAATATAAAATCTTCAAAACTGAATTAACAAATTTACCTAGATATGTAATGGCCTGTATAATTAATATCTCTAAGACTCTAGACCATTTTAGCCAAACCCAAATCGATAGAAGTTCAAACAATATATCACATTAGTTGTTTTTACATTGTGTTGTACTCTAACGACGTGCTAACTTTCCTCTCTGCTACAAAGGTACAGCAAAAATTACAACGTCATTAAATTTTATAAAGAAAAGAAATCCACAAATTCTCATATGATTGGAGTTTTAATTATAATCAGATTAGATCAGACCTCTACTTAGCCTAATCTAGTCCAATTCGTAAATTTTAGTCCATATTGTCCCATCATTTTTTGTCAACGAGTCCATTACTCACATCTATATAAATCTATACTTATATAGTGTGATAACTGAAGCCGATGTAACTTATCACACACGAACAGTTGGAGGGGCCTTCTGCCTTTGTGGTTGCTGGAGCAAGTACATATAGTGGACGGGACTGTGTCGTCATTTCTTATTCGGTAGGGTTTCTATGTTTACACTACCATTATGCTTTGAAATCAGAACTTCTAACGCAACAGATATTCAACAACGAGAACATATATTGACAGTTTGACTCAGTAAATATGTTTGAAGGTACACACGGAAACATTCTCGTGCAATTTATCATTTTAACACAAAGAAAATTTATCATTTTCTTGTATGACTTCTTACCTTTTTGTAATGTTTTTGATTGCTTATGTATACGCAAGAAGATATATGCTACACTAGAAAGGTCCAAAACTACTTGACTAGCTTTTCAAATAATTATTTGTACAACATTTTTTCACTAAAATTCAATTTATTTGGTAGCATGTTTATATATATAAACATAGTGCTACAGCCTACATGCAATCTAATCACATATTTCACATATTGTACTGTTTGAACTAATCAAATTTATACAGTTGATCATATGTATTGATCTTTGTTCTTTAACCAACGTCGCACCGTCGTCGCCGTACTCATAAACCGAAGAAACAAAAAAGAAAAATAATCAAATATATTAAAAACATAATGAAACATTTAGTCACCTAGTTTATTACGAAAACTGAGCCGTACTTAGGCATTAAAATAAAATCCACCGTCTAAATATTTTATGATAACATTACGCAAGACGAAAAAATGAAATTTATCCAGCTATATCTTATGAGCTGTGAATAAATATAACTTGGACCAATCAAATACAGTTAGAGTGGAGAGCTAAGAAAGGGGCTGATTCAGGTTATTGTCTCATCCAAGGTGCTGGTGTTGAACATAATATAATCAAAAGACCAAATTCAATTATGCATTAAAATCCTGGCTCGACAAGAAAGATCCATCCAACCAAATTTAATGAGATTTGGCCGTGAACACATTCAAACTAGAGAGAAAACTTAAGATAAAACTAGTACATAAAAAAATTATACAATTAAAAGTCTAGCAAAACAAATTAGGATAAGAGACATACATTAGGCTTATAAAAAGGAGGAAAAAAAACACGAGGACAAATATCAAGATATCAACATATATAAGACATTTGTTATAAACTCAAACTCTCTCCATGCATTTTTTTTCTATGAAGTAACAAATTAAGATTGTTATAGCAAATATTTTATCTGTTTTAGAGTAAAATTATATTAAACTTTGAAAACAAGTTTTAATCATTTGTTCGAATCATGAATTTAGTTCTTACGCTACAAAAACTATAGAATATTAAATGTTGTTTTTTTCCATCATCATAAAGATAAATAGATCGTTTATGACCGAATACCACCACGATTTATTAATCTTTTTAAGTTTTTTCTTGTAAAAATAGTTCAAATTAATTTGGTATGGATGTTGATATCTTAATAAAATAAAACAAAAGAAACCAATAAATATATACAGACAAGTGAAGAGGGATCCAGCTCGAGTCGAGGTCCTTCGAACTTTTGTATTTTATTATTAAGTTTAAAACATAATTATTAAGTAATTTCGCTATTGTGCGATTGGGGGACATTACTAAAGCCTGATAAGTGATTTGTTCTTGATTCTCTACTGTTTTATTTATTATTTATTGTTAGCAAAAGCAGATCTTTTAATGGATGTTAGTTGTTTTGTTTTAAAAGGTGATTTCGTTTACGTAAGCGAATTTTTTTGATAAGTGGACGGACGTAATATGAGCAATTGCTTTTCAACCCATGCCCTAATCTCTTTACTGTTCATTTGCCATTTGAAAGTGTGTGAAAGTTTAATTTTCTTCTTTGCTTAATTACTCGATTATATAGCAGGCTGAATATACCTAATTTTATTGTTAAATTTTGTTGAAACCTTGCAATTACGAGGTCTTCACGTTTCTCTTATTTCTGGCGAACTTTTTGCCCGCCGACAACCTTGTAAATCAGATCCAGATCTTGCCTGTTTAGGAGAAATTAAATAAAATATATACTAAAAAGAATCACCCTCCCCAAGAAAATGCCAACCCCCGAAACTATTATCAAGTTAATTATTAGTTAATCAACATCTTTAGCTTTTGAAGGTGTTCCAAACTAGCATATGTTTGGCAAAATCGATTTTTAGTATTTTTATCCAAATTTTACACTAACAAAAAACTAGTATATATTCAATAAAATCATGGAAAGGTTTATGTAACATTAGTGAAATATATTTGAGTTCTACTCAAAATCAGACTAAATCAAGTGTAATCATGTCAAGAGTTTTATCAGGTATTAGATACTTTGATTTTGATATTTTTGAGAAATTAGGAGTTTATTAATTATCAGATATAATAGCACGAGATTTTCATGTAAATATTAATTCATAGTGTAGTCTATCGGTTGAATGGCACATTATGGAGTTTGTAGGCCATGATTTGATAACTTGTACTTTAATCATATTTGCTCGTTAATCACTTTGAAATTTTGATATTACAATATTTTCACAAGTCCCATAGATTAATTTGGATTTTTGGTACATAATCCCTCAGTTACACAAAAAAATGAAAATCCATTTAATAGAAGTGAATTAACGGTCTAAAACTCTTTTATGGATGAAGATGATCATTATTTTTCAAAACGCACATAATATCTTATCTGATTTTGGATGATTTATGATATTTAATTTGATAGTAGCGAACTTTGGTGGTTTGATGAAGTATTAACGTATGTAATCTATCCATTAAAAATATTTATCTATTAATTGTATTTATTTATAAAATTGGGTCGAAGCTAGAATCAGTTCTAACTTACTTCCAAAAGCTTTCTAACAATTGTAGTATAAGCAAAATTTAAGCCCAAAAAATTGTAGTTTAATTAAAACTTCCCTTGAACCGTGAGTCTACATTTCACCTATAAATTAATTACTAGGAACATTTTTAAAAGAAATTGGTCGAGATTAGAGATCAGCTTCAATAGTTCTTTTGGGAACCATTATAGTTTAAAACTGTCGTTCTAAATATCTCAGAATAAATTTTACATTTTAGCCAAAATTACTCCATTAGCGGTAACTAATTTTGCAAATTTATTAATTTTATATTTTTTTTTCATTTAAGCTATCATTCTATTATTGGATATCTAGAACTAGAACTATTCCAAAGTCAAACGAAAATAATTATAATTATGTATATTACCCTACTATATAATTTCAGTTGCTTTAGTGTAGAAATGTTGAAAATATGGTTCAATAATAGATTAAATACGAAAATAGTCTAAATAATGATGGCAGAAAATAAAATTCTAAATAATTTCAACTGCTTTTTACATTATAATATATACTCTCTCTGTTTCTAAAAGATTCATGTTTTATAATTTTCACACTTTTTAATAAGACATGTTCAAACTTAGCTATAAATGCATAGTTTTTGTAATTTTATATTTTCTATATTTTTAAACCAATAAGATTTTAAGAAATATAATTAATTTTCTTGAACTTCACAATTTCTAATTATTAATTGACAAAAATTATATTAGAAATATAAAATATGTAACTTTTTGAAACAAAAGTTTTCTCTAGAATATGAATCTTTTAGGAACGGATAGAGTATATATTAGTAGTTATTGTTATGTTTCTGTGGAGTTTTGCAAATATTTTCAACTTTGTATTTCAAACAAACAAATATTGGTAGTAGATGCTAAATTTGGGGGAAAATGGGCATGTATAACTTTATGTCTTCCTAAACAATGTTCATTTGATTCCATAATTGTAATGGAGAAAATGATTGCTTTTGAAGAACTCCGTTTTATTTTTCTATGATAGGTAAGATGAACTTTCACAGTGACGTGACATTTTCCATTTCTTTTCTTTTTAAAACTAAAACTTTTTTATCTTGAAATAAAAGGTCTTTGTCTAACTATTGCATATAACCAAGAACATGGACATGTAAAAATTGTGTATATCTTACTAACGTATGCATGTGTTTTGGCATAATCGTTGTCATCACCATATATCAGCGAAAATGGTAATTAGTTTCTGTTAGTTTGTTACATTTTCATAAACACGGTTGTAGCGATCTTTCTAAGTTTACAGTCAGCAATCATTTTTGTTTAGTTGTATCTTCGTATATAAAATACTCCATAATATTTATTCGAATATTATAGATGAACATCAACCATTTTTTAGGAATACTAGCTAGTGTAAGGTAAGATAATTTTCTTCGATTTGAATATTCACATAACATTTTTCTACCATTTTCTTTAATGAAAATAATCACATCTAACATTTAAAAATATATAAAATCATGGAAGAAAATCAAGAGATCATACCGTCTAAGATTTAAAAGATTATACCGTTTAAGCCTTTGGATAGTGTGGATCTCACACGTTTTTTGTTTTCTTTATAGACTTTTTCACATGCTCTTTATGGATGTAGGTTTCTCGGTCTCTGGCGTCTATTGTTGGGCCATGTCAAAGTCTCCCCTCCTTCTCTCGTCTCAGCTCATCTCTGATGGAATAAACAAGGTCCGACTGTTTTTTAGAAGCATATCTCTCTTCTCCGAGATTCGGGTAGGTCTATGGTGTGAAGGACCTCTATAAGAGCTGTGTGGTCCTAGTGGCTCATCGAAATCGACTGCTGGTGCTCTCTGTTAGAAGACGATGGAGAGGCGGTTTGAGATTCCGAAAGTTATATAGTCATTTGGGCTTGTGGTGGTTTGTACTGGCTGTTGTGAGGGAATCACGTCACGACAGATAACAGTTCTCCTGGATATGTAATCTCTCCGGGACTAATTTTCTCTTGACCGGATTGAGTCTGGAGATGTGTGCGGTTTCTGTGGGAGCTATGTGACAACAAGACTTCAAATTAATGTAGAACCTCTATAAATTAATAATGTTGGGACTTTAAAATTTTATTAATTGATAGAATATTAGTTTACTAAAGTTTTCTTATTTTAAGATATATTATTCTGCGATAAAA
The DNA here is from genome assembly GCF_000309985.2 of Brassica rapa. Classification (NCBI taxonomy): domain Eukaryota; kingdom Viridiplantae; phylum Streptophyta; class Magnoliopsida; order Brassicales; family Brassicaceae; genus Brassica; species Brassica rapa. Next base: position 25,391,961 of record NC_024803.2, read on the forward strand.
AAAATAATTGATTTTAGTGTATAGATATTAATTATTATCTTTTGAAATTTGGCATCTATATTAATTATATTATATTATTTGGTGTATATAATATATTGCATAGAATTCAAATATGGTTTAAGATATAATATTACTAAATCTCATCAAAAATATATTAAGTGTTAAAAAAATATAAAGATAATTCTATCGTGAATATAAAACAAACAATATAATGATAGGTTCTTACTTATATAAAATACGTATACATATAAATTATTAATTTAGAATTTTAATGGGACCATATATATACATAAAATTCTCTAAAAATTAATTATCTTATTATTTTATCGATTTGTCTCAAATTTTGAACCGGTCCATATTAGAACAGGAAAAAATTATTAATTTATAGAAATTATTAATTTATAGAGTATTAATTTGTAAGGGTTCTACTGTAGTTTGCGGCGGTAACATTTTGAAAGTCGGATCTTCTTTTGGAATCGGTGTTTGTGGCCGTGAGACTCTTCCAAAGGTTAACTGTGGACAGATCTATGGGCTGATCTCAGACAAGCCTGCTTCCAAGAAGTCGCGGAAAAAAACTGATTTGTTGGCTGCATGTGTTCTCCGAGTTGGAAACTTTTGGTTTCCCTAGTCTTCTTTCCCACACCTGCTTCTTCTTCTTCTCCATAACTTCAGCCAAATCTTTATGACGTAGCCATTAATGTTTCTCCGAGTAACTAAACTTCTGTGACTGTTTCTGATTCTCATTTTAGGTTAAATTTTTAATGATAATTAATTATTAAAAAAATATGAAGATTTAGTGCAATGGAGGACATCAATAGGTATATGGAAACATGGGAGGCTAATCAAAATGAGTCCAAAAGAAAAAGAAAACTTGAACCTCAAAGAACCAAATCTTGGATCTTTTCGATCATTGGTCCCCAACCTAAACCGCCCTTTTCTTTCCTACCTCTCTAATGTACGAACATTCGAGCCAAATTTTATAGTGTAGAACCTAAGAGCGAACAGATGATCGCTAGACTTTGCACTGCCGGCCAACGAGTCGGCCCTACAGCGGAGCTTGCAGAAGATCAATAATGAACGTAAAAATAACCAATCAAAATCACTCTTTCACCAGGAGGCAAACGCCAACTAGCTTGTACGTGATTTTGTCATTTTCAAAAGATCCGTGCAATTTGTTTCAAAAGCGATATACTAACTAAAGGACTTCTCAGTAAACTGATCTATAGCCAAAAAGAACCTCCAATTCTAAAATTTTGGCTGCTAGCAAATCATCTACTGATTAATTAATCTAAACACCGGTTAATTAGTTGATATGTATCAATAAGTAGGTCAACTAGGTTGCACCATATGGCTGCTTGATTACTACTACTATACATCGATTAGTCATATTGATTACACGATGTGGCTGAATAATTTTGTGAAAGTAAATGAAAAGTATGTGTCGACTAGTGATTTTAAGAACCAAAACGATAATAATTATATAAATTAAAATAACGTGGCTGCAAAATTTACACGTATAAATGCAGATGTACCAGTGCCATCTTATTCAAGTCGATGTTCGTTTGTCAGTGTTCAATTCGACGTTGATTATAATGATTTTGATCTTTCGTTTTTGGTCCACACGAGTGAAAATGGATAATTAAAGCCGGAAAATTGAAATCTTAGAAAGAAAAAGGTATGTAATGTCCATGTCATAGATTTAAAGTAAACATTAACAAAACAAAGTTCACTAGAGACATGGATCAAACAAAGAGAAAATATAGAATTGTAGGCATGATTGTGTTTAATTAGGTGATGTAGAAGAAATTCTTTGTCGGTAGAAATGCATGAAGATTCCAGAAAATCACTGAACATAATGTTAGATACTTAAATCTCTGTACCTCCATTAGAGGTATCTAATATGAGCATTTTATAATTAACAAAAAGAAGGAAAATGAAGAGTGGTTTTCATTTATTTATAAATTCATGAAATACTGTTGTCTCTTAATAAATAGTGTAATTATTTCTTCTTCATCAATTTTAATTATCTAACTTACTTATTCTAAACTATTATTATTTATCTGAAAACTCTTTACAGATTCTTAGGGATGGAGGTGTTGCAAATTAATCTTATAAATCACAATACATTTAGATATAACATACTATGACGTACTTAATTATTATACAAACTTACTTATAAACAGTCTACTATGCTATAATATTTTTTTATTTCAGTTATCTATTTCGAATTAACGGGGTTTTATCTATTATACTAGGGTAAACCCGCCCTACGGGCGGGCGGATAAATAAACTAATATTATAAATTTATTTTAAATCATTAATTTACTTTTAAATAAAAATAGCATTAAGATTTGTTAAGGTTACTTTAACATGTTAGTGAATTTATATTTGTTTAAAAGATAAGTTCTTACTTAAAAATATAAGAAATTATTAGGATTTAATTTTGATGAAAAGACTATATTTAATTTATTAAAATAATCCATTCGAAATTCTCAATAAGAAAATTTAAATGTTAAATATGAAATATATAATAAAATAAAGTGATGTGTCAGTATAATTTTTCTTTATTAATATTTAGATATACATTTTTGAAAAAGTAAAGATTATATAACACCAAAATTTACTTTACTCGATTTGCTTAACCTATTCGTTTAGTTAATGAATTACTGAATTTTTGAACCAAAGCATTCTTTGTTTAAAAAATAAAACTGCAATGACCTGGTTTGCTTAATCAATTGGTTTAGTTTATGAATTAGTTAACTTTTGAACCAAAGCATTTGTCAATTTTTTTAAACGTATGTCTATCGTGTGTATACGTGTACCCATGGGATTCAAATTTATTTATTTCGGGATCATAAAATTTTAAAAACGCGATTCCGTAAAATGATTACTCTATTTTTGTTATTATGAATTTGTCCAATTTAGTATTTTCATCATTTTCTCAAGTTAATTTTTCTATTTGAGTTTGGTGACCTAAAAAAGAACTGAATAACTTTGCTATTCGGAATTAGTTCCAACTTCCAAGATATTAATCAAAGCATTGATATTAACGAAGTTAATCTTATACGGCATTATAATTATCTCAACCATGAGACTGGGACATTGAGATGCCATAGTTTCATCTTTACCACTGTGTCATCCTTTCAAACCCCTGACAAAAAAGAAGCATCAACTTACAATTAGTCACATGAGCTGCAACAAAGCCTAAACAGCCTAAAAACAACGCCAATAGGCAATAACTATTCTTATTGAATCAAACTTAGAATTGACTCATCAAATTTTAAAAGAAAACCCAACCTTTTGTATCAATCTGTTGAACAATTCCAACATAAACAAACGATCTTTTAACTACCCCCAACTCGAGGGGGATCCAAATGAAGCTGGCAAAGATGTGTTCATCAATAAACTTTGAGAACAATACATCTAACGCTAGTAGCTGCTAAATTCAATCAATGGCCATTAATGTTCTTATATTTCTGTGAAGAACCCTAGAAAATGAACAGCAAGCCAAGGGGAAATCATAAAGGAGATGATCAAACGGAGAGGAATCAAAATAAAATCAATAAAAAGAACTTATTAAAACAAAATCTAACAACAGCATTCAAAATCATTCCCATAAACGAAAGCTTTGAATAAAAAAAATTTTATAATCAATACATGAACTATTTATAGTCACTGATCATATCACCACACCTCATCAGAAAGCCTCAGTAGTCATTAATCGTAAACACCTGATTCATATCGTTTACCATTGTTGTTGACATTCTTATTGTGTAAACATAGTTGATGCAGACAAATGAAGAATGCATGAGATGAAACATTAACCTCTGCGTTATCATTGTACTCTAGATTTCCTTTCTGCTTTGATGCCATCGAATTTGAGCAATAACCTCCACCGCAACCTCCATCCCTCCATTTATAGAAACTTTGAAAGCACAATCTAATTTTTGCAAAAATAAATCAATTCAAACCAATCCGTCATTCCCTTTTTCCGTACAAAAACAAATAAAAAATATTGCAGCTCTTATAAACTCACCATGTGCGAGAGCCTATCGACCTCCCATGTGAGATCTTGAACTGTAGTAATTGCTTTTGATATCTCTCTCTCTTCACACACTCTGTTTCTTGATCTGTCCGTCACTTTCTCTGTCGCTCTCGCTGCTTGCTTCGCCGCTCTCGCCGCTTGCTCCGCCGCTATCGCCACTTGCTCCATCGCTTGCAACGTTGGTTGCTCCGTTAGCTGGACGAAGTCAATTGTAACTCGGTGATACTGGTTAGCTCGGTTAACCGAAAGGTTATTGTTCTAACCACATCTGTTTGAAAGCTAAATAGAAAAATAAGCAAAAAAAGTGAGGAGAGCGATGAGATTTGGGTGTACTCTACATCACTATTTATAGATTAGAATTTGATAATCGCAGAGAAAACGTGTAACGTTAATTAATGAATACGTAGCGGAGATTAAGTGTGAAAGACATAAATGAGAGAATAATTATTGGTGTTAAACCTGAGAGTATCCGTTTCGAATGTAGGATTTGCAGAGCCTAAGACGGCGAAGGTTAGAGGTTGGAGAAGAAGGATGAGCCAAACAGATTAGGGTTACGCGTTACCGTTTCGGATGATTAGAACATGGTTACATGTTATTTTACCTGTTGTCGGAGATTGAAGAGGAGAATGAACTCTAAATTTACCGTGAAGTCGAGGAAGACGATAGTGGTTTTGTCGCTTTTGGGCTCGAATTTCTGATTAAACAGAAAGCCCAAACATGAAGCCCACAAATATTAAGAACAATCATAAATGAAACGCAGCACATTGTGAGATGAGACACGTGTTGCATCCAGGGAGCTTGACTTTCTGAGCTGGATGCTGAGGTGGCTTCACCAGGAGTGAGACCAACAATTTTTTATATATATAGATATAGACACCATGGTTAATTATCTTTAATTAGATATTACCACAAAGGAAAACTCAACATATATACAATATGATATAACTTCATAAATATCATACCTTTAAATGCTCTTTGTCAAAAAAAAGAAAATCGTACCTTTAACTAAACCTTCAAAATTTCCAAACCATACCTACTTCTTTAATCTAATGCCGTGCCTCAGTTTTTATACTAATAGCAAATCTTATGGTTTTGTCCGTTCTAAATTATTAACTATATATATTATTGACAAAATATTATATTTATCTCTATTAAAAAAAGTTTAACTGTCTAGTTGAAAAAGACTTTTAAGGTTTATATTATAATATTTTTATTTAGCCTGGGCTCTGACCTCTATCTCAAACTCGGTTTAAAGCTTCAAAAGCACAAGATGATCCTTTCAGCCACAAAATAAAACAATCGGGGAGAAAATGCAAATATTTTTTTAAAATAATGAAACTATGCTTTTGAGCTTTTTCATCGTGTTTATGACTTATGAATGTATTATTTCATAGGGCAATATAAATTTAAAATAGGTATTGGGCATGTTATGTTTCAAAAAAAAAAAAAGTATTGGGCATGTGACTGTCCCACGTAAATCAGGACCGTTCAAATCATCTTCCAAACTTCTATTTATTCTGAATCTCACTCTTCTCTAAAACATCCAAGCTCGAACTTGCTTTCTTCGTCTTCCTCCTTCTCTCGTCATTTCCTATAATTCTCTCATATCACTTAAACCACACACCAGAACTAAAATATATTTCGTTATTATTCTCTTACATAAGTCGCATAAATATCATCAAAAATGTCTTGCCTAGAGATTTATAACAAAGACGTAAGTAACTCTTTTAAGCTTATCTCTTTTTAGTTAAGCTCTTTTGCTTATATTAATGGGCGTTTACTTTTCTTCCTTTATAAGATTCTTTTAATGCGGTTAAGGTTGTTGTTTCTTGATTTACATATGTGACTACAAAAGGATTTTTTTTCTTCAAAACTACTTAGAACTTATTAATACAGTATAACTTTTAAAAGATCTTTGGTAGCTCAAGAAGAGCATGATCAAAAGGGCATGCTTAGTGCAATTGAAAATCACATCTTTATGTTCAAAGTACATTCAGCTCAGCTTCCTCATGTTTTTCTTCAGTTTTTGTTTTAATCCATTTAATTAAGTTTAACAATATTGCCTTTGTTATAGCTAATCTTCTTCTGTAACAGTTCTCTTTTTTTTGTGCTGCACCTTAAAGTCGAGAATAAATCCGAAGAATCTTGAAAATTGTGTGTATACGAAACGAGAATACGTGGCAATGCAGAATTTTGATTCTATAATAATCACGTCAAATCATAGATTCAAAATGAAATTAAAACAAAAACGTTTTTAGTGGAAATACAATAACTATTGATCGAACTTATGAATCTTCTCCATATCAAGAGGACAAAAGGTGGTAGATAGTAGACACTACTAAAGAGTTGAAAAATATATAGAAATCTTGTTGTATATGTTTATTAATAACTTAATGTGTGTATATAAATGAAAATGCAGATGATGAAGAAGAAAGGAGAAGGAGAAGAAACGAGAGATGGAACTGTGGATTACTATGGTCGTCCCTCTATTCGTTCCAACTCGGGCCAATGGGTTGCTGGCATCATCATTCTTGGTATGTCTCTCTTCTCAAATCGAAACTAAAACATTTGATTCTATTTTTTTCTGTTCTTCACGTCCTTTTCTTAAAGATACCACATACAAAGGGATGGTCCTCACCTAGGTATATTTATTAGGGTCCATAAATATTTTCATCATGTCTTCGTCTTTTTTTTGGACTCATCTTACTATTATGTCTTTTTTTTTTTTGATCAAACTATTATGTCTTAATACATAATTTGTGTACAGAAACATGTTTACATATATGTGTTTGTGTAATAGATTACGATATGATGTATATCTAAAGTTTGTAGATTGATTGATATGCATACTTATATCTGAGGCAATAAGTTATCAGTAACTAGGAAAGTGACAGTAGAACCAACAACAAAAATCATTAAAATTAACTTCGAACTTTACGTGAACGTGCCAAGACATATCCATGTTTTCGAACGTAGCCTGCATGCTGTGGTTAAAACCCCATCACGTGACATATGCATATATATATATTTATTTATTACTTATATACCTATATGATGTAAACAGGGCCGTCTCGAATTATTTATGGACCCTGTTCAAAAAAAATATTAATTATATATTTAATGATGTGATGGAGTAAATTTTTAAAAATATATAGCTTTATTTATATATATTTGACGTTTTTTAAAATTATAAGCTCTAAATTTAGTGCTATATGTAAAATTTTAAAATTTTATATCATAACTTATATATCTATTTACAAAAATTTTTAATTTTTATTTTATTTTTTACTTGGACCCTGTTCGACCGCTCCACTTGCACGTGCTGTTAGACGGCCTGGATGTAAATATCTAGCTTAAAGTTTTAAACGTGGAATCATTTCTGAAAAAGAAAATTGATGATATTATGGAAGTTGTTTATTCATAATAACTGAAATTGAAAAATTACAGAGTTGTAAGTGATTCTATATATGGCGATAGATATCTGGAGTTCTTAAAAGATGGTTTAATACTTATAACCAATCACAGACATGAAACTAATAATATATGAAATATATATATATATATACACATTAATATAACTGCAAGGAAAGCATGTGTTAGTGGAATTACGTTGCCTTACACGTAATTACCCATCTCGCCAGCTTTTCCTACGTGCTTTTCTTCACATTTTATTTGGAAAAAAATCTTTCTCATAACATTTTTCAATTTTGATCTTATGATGATATTATTAATTTATATTTAAAAATAGTTTTGGGCACCAACTCAAGATTTCTCTGTACAAAAAGAAAATCCAAAGCACACTTCTATAAAAACAAACAAAAAAAATCATTTTAAGATTTGTGAAAGTTGGTCTTGTTTTTCTGGTTTGATTAAGTTAGTGGACTCCACCTAATAGTTTTAATTAAAAAATATATCATAAGATTATTGGGTACTGATTTGTTATTGGCATGTGTAATTCAACTGATTTGCTAAATCTTAATTATTCATATAATTTCATTATCAAATAAAAATATAAATTTCGTTAGAAGGTACAATAATTGTAGAGTAGTCATGAGATACTATCCAACCAAATAAATGTTAACATCATCTTGACGACACATGTAACATAGTTTCTCAATTATTCACAATCATTTCCATTCATTCATTAATTCCGGTTCCTTTCATATCAATAACGCGCGTGGGGTTAACATTATTCCAAACAAGTAATTTTGGTTAACTTACTAAATCAATTTTGTTAATTGAACCGGTTTAACAGTGAACCAGGGGTTGGCCACACTGGCATTCTTTGGAGTTGGAGTGAACTTGGTGCTGTTCCTAACGCGCGTGTTGCAGCAGAACAACGCAGACGCAGCGAACAACGTTAGCAAATGGACAGGAACTGTTTACATCTTCTCATTGGTCGGAGCGTTTCTCAGCGATTCATACTGGGGTCGTTACAAGACTTGTGCTATCTTCCAAGTCATTTTTGTCATCGTAAGTTAATTTTCAAATAACGAACGCAAATATCTTGATAATAAAAGAGTAAAAGCCTGATTATTAACACTTTTTGAATATGAAAAAAACAGGGACTTTCATCGCTATCTCTATCGTCATACATGTTCTTGATCAAACCAAGAGGTTGCGGGAACGAAGTCACGCCTTGCAGTACACATTCAACAATGGAGATCACAATGTTCTACCTTTCTATCTACTTGATCGCTTTGGGGAACGGCGGTTACCAACCGAACATAGCAACGTTTGGAGCTGATCAGTTCGATGAGGAGCATCCTAAAGAAGGGTACTCAAAGATAGCCTTCTTCAGCTACTTCTACCTCGCTTTGAACCTAGGTTCCCTCTTCTCCAACACCATCTTGGGATATTTTGAGGATGAGGGGATGTGGGCACTCGGGTTCTGGGCCTCCACTGGCTCTGCCGTCTTGGCTTTGATTCTTTTCCTCGTTGGAACACCGAGATACCGACATTTCAAGCCAACGGGGAACCCTCTTTCGAGGTTTTGCCAAGTTTTGGTCGCTGCAACGAAGAAATCATCGGTGGAGGCGCCGTCAAGAGGGAGAGAGGAGATGTACGATGAAGACAGACAAGAGAAAAATGATTCAGTAAACAACACAGGAAGGAGAATAATGCATACTGATGAGTTCAAGTAAGTCGCTAAAAGCTGTAGTACTTGAATGACATGGAGTGTTGTTCTTAACATGTTTATGTTCCAACTTGTAGGTTCTTGGACAGAGCAGCTTACATCACAGCAAGAGATCTTGATGACAAGAAACAAGGGGGAGTGAACCCATGGAGGCTTTGTCCTGTGACACAAGTTGAGGAAGTGAAATGTATACTTAGACTGATGCCGATTTGGCTCTGCACTATAATCTACTCGGTCGTCTTCACCCAGATGGCATCTCTCTTTGTGGAGCAAGGCGCAGCGATGAAGACCACTGTCTCTGATTTCAAAATCCCTCCCGCAAGTATGTCCAGCTTCGACATCCTCAGCGTCGCTTTGTTCATATTCATATACCGCAGAGTTCTAGAGCCACTAGCCACCAGATTCAAGAAGAAGGATGGAACAAAGGGAATCACAGAGCTTCACAGGATGGGTATTGGACTTGTGATTGCTATCTTAGCTATGGTTGCAGCTGGACTTGTGGAATGCTTTAGGCTTAAGTATGCAGACAAGAGCTGCACTCACTGTGATGGCTCAAGCTCATTAAGCATCTTCTGGCAGGTACGGGAACACAACCCAGTTCTGTCCTAAAATCAATAGGAAGCTCTGAGTCTTAACAATCTTTGTCCTCATTACAGGTTCCACAATACTCGCTCATTGGAGCATCAGAAGTGTTCATGTACGTGGGCCAGCTCGAGTTCTTCAACGCGCAGACACCTGACGGACTGAAGAGCTTTGGGAGTGCTCTATGTATGATGTCAATGTCGATGGGGAACTTTGTGAGTAGCTTGCTGGTGACGATGGTGGTGAAGATCTCTACAGTGGATCACATGCCTGGTTGGATTCCAAGGAACCTCAACAAAGGTCACTTGGACAGATTCTATTTCCTCCTGGCTGCCTTGACCAGCATTGACCTGGTGGTGTACATTGCATGTGCAAGGTGGTACAAAAGTATAAAACTAGAAGCGAAAGATGAGATGCAAGACATGTTGAGTGATGATGATGTAAGTGACACCGACAGTGACGACTACGAGGAGCGACCCAAGGATTCCAAAGTCTAACAAAATGTGTGTTCGGTTTTTCAAATTTTTTTGGTTTGGTTTGGTTTGGTTTCCCGGTGATGTAACATGCAAACTGATTGATAAATAAAAAACTAAATCCATTGTCTTTTTTTACTAATAAAGTTACAAGATGAGTGAGACGAAGATCCTCCATGACATCAATTATCAATCGATGAGAAGCAACATGGTTTCAATGTACCTGTAAGAGTTTCACCTTTGGTAAAAGAGCCAGTCTCTGTATCATCCTTCCTTCTCCTAAAAGGTAAGAAACCATTATATTCGATTAAAACTCAACTCTTCAATGAGAAAACTGCTATAAGCAAATAGTTAGTTAAATACTACAAGTAGAGAAACATATGTGATTCACATCTCAGCAATGGCAGAGAGTCAACACTTTCTCTTGTTCGTCTTCAAGCATTCCATTACAACAAAAGATTGGCAAACTCATCTGAGCAGATTTATCACCAGAGAGAAACACATTTGATTTTCCATTAACCACAATCCAACTACATCCTGGCGTCTTTTTCACACCTTTATAACCCATCTCTTTCCTCATCTCCTTCTCCATCTCATGCTTCCCTAAACCAGCATACACGTTGCACAGGGCCACGTGTCCCGGCGCATTAACCGGGTCCAGCTCCAGCAACCTCATCGCAGCCCGTTTCGCTACGCCTTCCGCATCTCTGTCTCTCCAGTTGAGCCCGCATAACCCTAGCAATGCGCCGTAGACAGTATGGTCTGGAGTGAAAGGCAGAGTTGAGATGAACTCCTCTGCTTCTCTGAGTTTCCCGGCTCTGCCTAATAGGTCTATCATCGAAATGTAATGCTCGATCCCCGGCTGGATCAAATAGGTTTCCTTCATAGCTTTGAATAATTCTAAACCTCTTGTGATGAGTCCAGAGTGGCTACAAGCTGAGAGAACTGCGAGAAACGTTACAGAGTTTGGCTTCACCTCTGAGTCAACCATCTCTTTGAACAGGCTTAAAGCTTTATCCGCTAAGCCATGATGCGATAGCCCCATGATCATGGAGTTCCATGAAACTGTATCCTTCCGGACCATCTTTGAGAATATCTCATAAGCATCGTCTATGGCTCCACATTTTGCGTACATCGAGACAAGAGAGTTCTGAAGAATGAGATCAGGATCATAGCAAGCCGTTGTCTTTGCGATCACGCAGTGTAAATGCTTCCCTTGATCAAGATTCGAAGTGGCACCCGCGGAACTAAGAAGAACAGAGTAAGTCGAGTTCAACGGTTTCAGACCATGTCTCATCATATCCGACAACAGAGACGCAGCTTCTGCAAAAAGCTCGTTTCGGACAAGACCTGAGACCATAACCGTCCATGTAACCCCGTCCTTATCGTGAAGTTCATGAAAAAGATCAAAGGCTCTCGATACATCGCCAGCATCCAGATACCCGTTGATCATCGATGTCCAAGATACTTTGTCATGTAAGCGCTCGACTTGCTCGAACAGAGATTGAGCTCGTTCCAAATCCCCTATTCTTAAATAACCATTGATCATAATGTTACAAGACTGTAAATCAAAGCTTTCGTTGAGCAGATACTGCGCTGAACCGATCAAGCCAGATGATGCGTACATATGAACAAGACTTTTCGCCAACCTTCCATCGCTATCCACACCCTCCCAACCGTTAGATATAACTTGTGCGTGCAATTGCTGACAAAGACGGTGAAATCCAACACCAGGACCACCACACGCATAAGCAAGAGAGATAAGAGTCTCATCGTTCGGATCAAGATCCTTGTTCATATCAAGAAAAAGCAGCAATGCTTCTTTATAGAACTCATTCCAAACAAGCCCACTGATCATAGCAGTCCAAGAAACGACATTCCTCTCAGGCATTTCACAGAACAATCTGTAAGCTTCATGAACATCTCCGTATCGGCAATAACCAGACACCATGCTCGTCCAAGTAACCACATTTCTCTCACCCATACTCTCAAACAAGAGCTTCGCTTCTTCCCATCCATCGTTCTCGATATACCCTTTAATCATAGCGTTCCACGACACAATATCTCTGCTAGGCATAGCATCGAACACCTGTTTCGCCTTCTCCATATCCCCATTCTTGATCAGACCAGAGACCAATGTGTTCCAAGAAACCACATTCCTCTCAGGCATTTCATCGAACAACTCGACTGCATCATCGATCCTTCCTTCATCACAGAGCGCAGTGAGCATCACAGTCCACGAAACAACGTCCTTGGGCATCTCCCGGAACAGAGTCCAAGCCTCGTTGAGCTTCCTGCGTTTGACATAACTCGTCAGCATCGCGTTGCAAGTGACGATGTTCCTCTCCGGCATGACTTCGAACAAAACCCTTGCTTCGTGCAAGTATCCAGCCTTCGCGAACTTGGTGAGAAGCGAAGTCCAGTACTTGACACGACTGATACTTCCTCTCTGAGGAATTTTGTCGAGCAGGTGGCGTGCATGTACGAGACCTCCTTCGGACAAGCGCCGAAGGATGAGAGCTTCTTCATTAGAGAAACCTCGATGATGGTTTCCGTGATTCGATATCGCATTGCCAAGGTATCGGCGACAGTGAATTGAAGAAGCTAAAGATAGTTTCGAGAGAAAGGAGTAAACTTTCTCGACACAGAGAGCTCGCATTCAAACAGTTTCGCTTTTATATATCTTTCAGACAAAAATGATCCTAAACTAAGCTTCTGTATATTCCATTGAGACAAATTTTAAATAATGTATTTTTTTTAACACCCTTTTGAATAATGTATGTATAAATAAGGAAAAAAATGAAATATTTTCATTCTATACACCAAAACCAACACAAAAACATATGACGTCAAAAAAAAAAACATATAAAGTTTTCAACTTACAACAGCCATTCAGTCATTCATTCAATCATACAACTGAGTGATCCCTCTCAACAAGAGATTCTCCTTTTTGAACCGTCGGTAAGGTGGTAAAAGAGCAGAGAGCTTGAGAAAATAATGATGATGCCTTTGTATGTCACTTTTATATGTAGCTGTAGTAGTTGTCACTGTCATCTCCTATGCAAATGTAACTCAGAATAGCAACAATGAAGACAAAGTAGGAAGAGAGATCAAAGGCTAATGCTCCCCAACCGATGAGTCCAGCGTGTTTTAGAATCGAAGGTATGGCGATGCTTCCAACTGCTGATGCACCAGTCAAGAACTTTGCTGCATTGATCCAGCTGAATAACAAAATATAATATGCAAGTTAAGCTAGGTTTGAATATCTCTATATGTTCTCAAATGCAATTAACAAAGCCTCGGGTTCGAGTTTGGTGCTCAGGTTTGCATGTAACAAAAGGAATTTACTTGAGATGAACACTGTAACAAACAGTCTATCTTTATAAAAACTAGGTACCTATTGTCTGATTCATTGAAGAGAGATGTACTGTCCGATCCAGCGAAGAAGAGCAAAGGCATTGGGAGAAGCACATACATTATCACTGCAAAGCAAAATTCGATCCATCACCACGATATACAATGCAGTTATCAGTCTAACTAACAGTTGAAGATTAAGCCAGGCAAGTTATATTCACCGAAAAATAATACTTGGAGGGAAAGGGAAACAACTCACCACTGAGCATTGGCCACCAGTTATTATACAGAGCACAAGCCTGGAACCAAAATAAGGAAAAAAAAGGGGGTTTAAACACGAATATGATTTAAAGTAAAGTTGTAACTAAGTTTATGAGATACCAGAATTTGCAAGACGATTCCTCCAGAAACAAGGATAGCTAAGAAAGCTATTTTCCCCATATCCAAACAAGCACGCAGGTGTCTAGGTATGTCTGCCATTCACAAGTCTCTTCTCAACCTTTTCTATCCTTCCACAAGAAAAGCTGAATGCTAAGAGAAAATTTAAAGGGAAAAATAATCAGAGAGAGGAAGAGTGAGAACGCTCTCAGTTTTTAATGACAACATAAGCTCTTTTTTTTTAAAAAAAATTACTATTCATGGAGTCAATCTTCGTTTTAACAAAAAGAAACACAACAAAAGAGCTCCGGGAAAGTATCGTTTTGTGGTTTCTTTCAGTGGCAAGAGATTAAACTTATCATCAATCTTTTTTTTTTATTTCACCTATCAAATTCAACATAAAACTCAATTGGAAAGTTTTTTATCAATTCATTCCACCAGCACCTTCTCTGCTCTTCAAAACCGCTGCTAGGCAAGGTCCTGATTGTGTTACCTCCCTAATCACTAACTAACAAAAGTAAATAAATTTTAATCTCCAGAAAACTCAAAGAAACTTGATTTCTACAAAAGCATTACCAAACACTTACCCTGCTCGATTCTATCCAATAAATTCTACAAAAAAAAACTAATCGGATATTACTGTATCCTACCCTAATCACCACAATCAATTTCGATCATGACAGTGTTTCAAAACGAATCTCAAGTTTATGAAAAAAAAGAAGCTAAAGTCAAACAAAAATTAGAAGAATTTAGAGCAGAAAATATTTCATACCGAACAAGGTTAGATTTACGCCAGACGATCAAATATTTTTCACGAACCCGGCTGTTATCTCTTCAATTATCAAAATTCTCAGACATTGCCTGCTAATTTTTCTTTTAAGAGGAAATAAAAAAAACAGCAATTCGACTTTTGTAATATCGGAGCTTGTATCAGCTGTAATTGAGTGCATTTGTGATCGTGATAAACCCGCTATTAAACGGTATCCACGTGTCTTAGTGATTTTACTCAATCAATTGGACTTCTCCCGTAAAGCCCAAACCCGAAACGGTTTGAAGATATTTTATTTAGTCCGGTTTGTTCTGACCTAACCAAATTCCTTGGGAACTCGAGATGAGCTCAAACTGAAACTGTGTCCTGCACTAAAATTTCCTATATATTCCGCACTAAAATAGAGTAACCAGCAGCGGCCTTGAGGGAAAGCCAAAGAAGCTTAGGCTTCCGGCCTTTTATTTGGTTTAGGCCATGTTCGTTTGCTCACCCAGGTGATTCATCTGGGTGAAGATGCAAATTGATGTTCGTTTTGTGCATTATAATGCTACATCCAGATGGATCATCCAGCTGAATTTTTTAAAACTCATCTCAAATTCTCACCCAAATGAAGGTGAGTCTTGATGGTGCATCTGGATGCAGATGCATCTAGTTCAGTCCAAAATGATAAAAGATAAAAATGACCTTTTAAAATCAAAATATTATTTTCAAACCGTAAATTTTATTTTTTTGCATATATATTTTTCCTCTATAACCAAAAAATGCATTTTTTTCGCAAAAACTAAAAAATACACTTTCCCGCCAAAACCGCAAAATTCATTTTTCCGCAAAAAACAAAAAAAACACACATTTTCATAAAAACACATTTTCCTTCCAAACCAGTAAAACCGCACTTTTCGACCAAAACCAAAAAAACGCATTTTTCCCCCAAAGCCCAAAAAACGCATATTCCCGCCAAAACTCCAAAAAGCATTTTCCGGTCAAAACCGAAAAAATGCATTTCTCGCCAAAACCGAAAACATAATTTTCCTGCCAAAACCGGAAAACAGAATTTTCCCGCCAAAACCGGAAAATGGAATTTTCCAGCCAAAACCGGAAAATGGAATTTTCCCGCCAAAATCGGAAAATAAAATTTGTCCCGCCAAAACTGGAAAAACGCATTTTCCCGCCAAAACTGAAAAACACAATTTTACCCCCAAAACCGGAAAATGAAATTTTCCCGCCAAAACTGGAAAAAACGTATTTTCCAGCCAAAACTGGAAAAACGTATTTTCCCGCTAAAACCGGAAAACGCATTTTCCCGCCAAAACCGGAGAAGTGCATTTTTCCCGCCAAAACCGGAAAACTGTATTTTCCTGCCAAAACCGGAAAAATGAATTTTTCCCCCAAAACCGGAAAAATGTATTTTCCCGCAAAAATGATTTTCTCGCCAAAACCGGAAAAATGTATTTTCCCGCAAAAATGATTTTCTCGCCAAAATCGTGAAAAAAAAAAACAAATTTTCCCGCCAAAATCGTGAAAAAAAACTTTTCCCGTCAAAACTTCAAAACACACTTTTTCCGTCCAAACCGCAAAAAATGTATTTTTCTGCCAAACCCATAAAACGCATATTTCCGCCAAAACCATAAAAATGTATTTTTTCGTGAAAACACACATATTTCCTCAAAAACCGCAAAAATATTTTCGGCCAAAACCGTAAAAATGATGTTTTTCCGTCGAAACGTAAAAAATTATATTTTAGTCATTTTATTAACAAGTCCACCTGGATGCAGATGGAAGTTAAAAAATGAAAAAGAAACGAACATAGTTGCATTGAGATGATTCTTCTGGATGCATGGACAAAATGAAGAAACGAACAACACCCAGATAGAGCATCTGGATAAGACATCTAGATGGATCATCTGGATGCATCTTCGAGATGTACAAACGAACAGAGCCTTAGTAATTTAACGGGCAACTTATTTATAAGAATCTCTAGGTAGCCTAGTGGTTAATGATCATCGACTTATTCTTAGGTTCACTTTCTAGGGTGAACCTCTAGATTCACCAACCAATAGAATAAAGTAATGTTCTATATTTAACTTTATTATAGGATGTGTTTGGTGAACAAGGGAATGAGGAGAAACGCTATGTTCCTTAATATTCTTTAAATTTTTTACCATTTACGAAGAATAAGTTTTCATTTTCATTCTTCTTCATTTGCCTGGAGACTACTAACTGCCCCCAACTGCCTCTTTTCCCGAATTATCATCGGAAAATATTGCCACAAGGTCTCTGCCAACTCTGGCATCTCACATGGTTGGAGAGGCATCCTCCATGGCCGCGACCTATTGATCCAACACATGGGGAAAGCCATTGGTAACGGAGAATCAACTAGCCTCTGGCGCGACTCCTGGATCCAACCGGAGACTAATCTCAAGTAGCACGGCCCAGTTTTCCTACAAGACATTGATCTCATGGTCTCAGACATACTTATTAGAGAAACACGTGAATGGAATAAATCTCAAATAAACTACCTTATGCCAGAGCTCTCTTCACACATTTTGTCTCTTCGACCGAGCCTCCTCAATGCCCAAGATGTTTATGTCTGGCCCCTTCACAGCTCAGGTTCCTACACTGCGAAATCAGGGTACTATGTGCTGACCTCCACACATCTGTTTCAATCCTCGCGCCTGGTCTTGGAAGATTGGAACTGGAAAAAAGAATATGTAGAACCCTCTCCTACTACCAAAATTGAAATACTTTTTATGGAAGGTTTTTCACAATGCCATTACAACAAGTGACAATCTACATAAGAGAGGAGTGATTTTCCAAACGCTCTGTGCTCGCTGCGGGGCTGCTGAAACGATGGATCATCGCCTCTTTCACTGCAACTATGCGAAAGAGGTGTGGGATTTAGGACCTTGGTCCCCAATGTTTATTGTAATCCAAGACACCACCTTTGCAAGTTCCCTTCAAGCATCCTATCTCTGGAAAGCTCTACCTCCCTATGGTATCATGGGCAATGCTTTTCCCTGGATCTGCTGGTATCTTTGGGTCTCGCGCAACAAGGACATCTTTGAATCTAGAACGATCACGCCCCATGAACTTTTTGCACAAACCATCAGTGCAATGAAGGAATGGAAATCAGCACAACCTTGTCGCCCTCCTGCTGCCCCTAAACTGACCTCATCGAATCGGACCGTATCTATTTTACCAGAGACCGTCTTCTGTAATTCTGATGCTGCTTGGAAGTCGGAATCCAGATCGGCTGGTCTGGCCTGGATCTTCAGTGATCAAGCAAATACAGAGCTCACTCGCGCCTCCTCCGCCTAAGATCATGTCTCATCTCCGTGCATGGTGAAGCGTTTGTGATTCGTGAAGCCCTACTTCATGCGGCTTCCCTTAGCCTCTCTCACATCTGTCTCCGTATAGACTCACAAGTGTTCGCTCGAGCAATCAACAGGTGATCATCACGATGGAACTCTTCGGAATTCTTTCTGCCATCGACTCTCTCATCTTCTCTTCATCTTTCCCTTTTGTTTCCTGCATTGTTATTTTCATTCTCCATTTGGTCAATGGATCCACGGACATGCTGGTGAAAGTCCAACTCTCTTCTTATTTAGCTTTAAACTGTAGGGCCTTATAAGCCCGTTTTACTTCTGAATGAATCTTAATATCTTATCTTGAACAAAACAAAAAAAAATTTCTCGAAGTCTGCCTTCCATTCCGTTCCACATAAAACTAATTATATATTTTCAATAGTCCAATTTTGTAAAAGAAAAATGCCAGCAAACTAGTAAAAGCCAATGACAAACATTACAGCGTAAATCCAAACAAAAGTATTCAAAAAAAAAATTAAAAAATTCCATTCCTCACGATTTTCTTCTTCTTCTTCTCCCTGTCGCAAAGATCGAAGACTCATTCATCATCATCATCTCAAACCTTCTCCGTAAGTTTCCTTCATCGACTCCTCTCAGAATCTCCACTTCCGATCTCGTAATTCCGATTCGCGGAATCGTTTTAGCTTTGCGATTGAATGTTAGAATTGTCAAAAAAATTATTGTATTGGCACACCTACCTCTCAATTTCATCTCTTTGGGCACGATATAAGTTTTGAATGATGAACCATTGACTTTTTCTTTTGATCTGGACTATAACTTCATTTTCATTACATTGCCTTTTGTTGTTGTTTTTTTTGTTTTCAGGATTATTCTTCGGATTGATTAATTAAGGGTTAAAAGCGGACTAAACCCATAATAGCAGTTTAAGCTGTGAGTGAATTAAAAAAAGAAGAAGGGATGGCTTGTAGAGGTTGTTTGGAGTGTTTGCTAAAGTTACTCAACTTTATTCTTGCTGTTGCTGGACTTGGCATCATTGGTTATGGTATCTACTTGTTTGTTGAGTTCAAGAGAGCAACTGATCACTCTGTTTCACTCATTCCTACAAATGTCAACGACCAAAGTTACGTCTCTTTTGGGAGGCCCATGCTTATGGCTGTCGCCCTCTCTTCCAATGTCTTTGACAATCTCCCCAAAGCTTGGTATGTGTATGCCCCTACTGGTTGTCTTGTCTTTTACTAGTTGATATTACATAATCTTGGTTTTGTTTTATCATTTAAAATGCAGGTTCATTTACTTGTTCATTGGTATCGGCGTGGTTCTGTTTGTTACTTCCTGCTGTGGATGTGTTGGTACTTGTTCAAGGAGCATCTGCTGTTTATCTTGTGTATCCTTCCTCTCTTTGCTTTTCTTATCCATATATACCTGTGAATCTATCATCTATCATTATTAGTACTTGATATTTTTTATTTCCTTAATTGGGAATAGTACTCCCTGCTTCTCATCTTGTTGATCTTGGCTGAGCTTGGAGCTGCTGCTTTTATTTTCTTCGACAACAGCTGGAGAGATGTGAGTTCTCTTTTTGTGTGTTTTCTTTCATGTTGTGTTTATCTGAAGACAGGATTCTGTACGCACATACTTAGCTTAACCATTTTTGTATAACTCTTCTCTAGCAAATTCCTTCTGACAAGACGGGAAACTTCGATACCATCTATCATTTCCTGAAAGAAAACTGGAACATTGTCAGATGGGTAGCTCTAGGAGCCGTTGTTTTCGAGGTAAAGAGCAACCAAACTTTCACAACTTTTTCTGTGTTAAAACATTGATAAACTAAACTTGTCTGCAAACTCTCTTGAATTTTTAAAAAATCCCTGGGAAAGTGCTTGTAAACTATTGTATGGTCTTTTTACATTATAATATTACTCAAAATATCGAAGCAGTATACTGCAATAGAAACCTATCATCACCTCTAAAACTTCTTAATGCGGTCTTGTTTACCCGCAGGCTTTGCTTTTCTTGCTCGCCCTTATGGTTAGGGCAGCTAACACACCAGATGAGTATGACAGTGATGATGAGTTTATTGCTCCTCCTAGGCAAATCAGGCAGCCATTCATCAACCGTCAACCCGCCCCTGTTACGGGTGTCCCTGTTGCTCCTACTTTGGACCAACGCCCGAGCCGCAGTGACCCTTGGAGTGCACGTATGAGGGAGAAGGTAACATGATTTAATCGCCTCAAAGCTTCGGAGACAAGAAGTTAACTATATACTGAGAGACTCACTGATGGTTTTTTTTTTATTGAAACAGTATGGACTCGACACGTCTGAGTTCACATACAATCCCTCAGAGTCACACCGGTTCCAGCAAATGCCGACGCAACCAAATGAAGAAAAAGGACGATGCACCATCATGTGAGTCCATGTCTTTAAAAAAGTTCAGTCAGTTCTCCTTTCCTATTTTTATTTCTGCTTGCGTATAACAATCAAGAGTGTCAGTGAAATTAGAGGTGTGTTTCGGGTTGTTGATGATGATTACTCTAGCACTGGAGGTATCTCAAATCAACCTAGTCACATTTTGTTGAAACTCCTTTTATTGTGTCTGTGTAGTCTTTTTGTAAGTACTTAATCATCATGAATGTTCATCTTGGTTATCTGATTCGGTCCTATCATTCTTATTATATATAAAATTCATCTGCTTTATCATGCCATCTTTTTTTTTTAAGTTAATTGTTCCACGTTCTCTCTCATTCATGAGAAAAACTTCATGAGAATTCTCATGGAGGAGTCTGTAAGATGTATATAGACTTTGTTATCTGTAAGCTATTTTCTCCCATAACTTCAACTACAAAAAACGGATTCAGAACGAATGAAGCTATCAATCAACAAACTGAAACACAATTTTGACCTTTGTTTTACTAAATTTTCATCGGTGAAGTGGCATTTAAGAAACTTACCTACAGGATAATTAATTTTCTGAATGCCAAGAATAAGAACACCCTTGTGGTTCTTTAAAACACACAAGCACATTAAGATTAAAAATGTTGTTTCACTGTATTTGTATCTTGAATTAAACCTTAACAGGAGCTCTGGTAGTAGCAGGACAATGATAGGATAATCAGTAGTTGGTAACCTGAGAAGAAAGATGTGAAGAGATGAAAGAGTGGGACCTGGCACCAGCTCATTGGATACTCCATTTCATTTAGAGTCTTTGAAATTAGAGATTTCAATGACTATAAATAAGAGAGTCGATAGACGTTTCTTATGCATTTTCTGTTATTGAACTGGGTTGATTGAGCTGGGCTCTTTAATGGCGACGATCTGGTGATTGTCGAGCTCCAGATAATCGGTATAATCGGTAGCTAGTTCCGAGTTTAGATCATAACAGACAACCATTGTCAATATGTTCTCAAATCCATTATCCATCTTTGGAGCTAATTCCACAGTTAATTGTAGATTTCTCTTTGTTTACTGCAAAAACAGTAATAATTAATACGCACACCATTATCTATACTACTATCTGCAACTACACCAAAAACAATTCGAGATCAGATAAAGAAAATAACTTATCTTTTGGAGACGGTCACTACCACCTATTCCACCAATTCGGTATAATCGGTAGCAATCACAGCGACTTAAAAATCCATCAAATAGATGTAAAAACCATTTTTTCTAAATAGTGATTTAAAATGATAGTTACATTTTATTAGTAAATTGAAAACACAAATAATTCAACCTAATACCGGATCCATATCCAAATTAAACAAGTCTAATATCTTCTGGTAAAACGCATGTTATTACCTAGTACACTATAAATTACTAGTGTTCGTCAAACATTCAAGTCAAAAACGAAGATGGTTAACTATTTTGAGGTCGACTCTATTTCATTCAATGAAAAATTAACATTCTTAGCAAAAAAAAAAACAGTAATGAAATCACCAGAAATTATAAATTATCATATATCATTATGATAACATTGCAAAATGTAAATATTAAAATTTAATATTATTGATACCTCTAAAGTCTAAACTAAAAAATAAGATGAAAAAGTAGAACTCAGACAAGTGACAAAGTATGAGCGAGAAATAGAAGCAAAATTGACCAAAAAACATAGTTAAGGGATATAAAAACTGTGAATAGAAGAAAGAAAGAACGTAAACCAATCCTAAACCGAACCTTAAACCGATTAAGAAAAACAAAACATCAAAGAAAAATGCTGCTAACGGAGCTATCATCATGGACACGCCAAATGGTCTCACCCAGAAGATTAGCCACCGATAAAATCGTTAGCTGCGGGAAGTAATTCTTCTCCGCTACCGGTAAAGTATTCGTCACTATCACTTCTTGCAGCAAACCGCTCGATAACCGCTCTATCGCAGGCGGACTGTCACATTCATTCATTCAAGAAAAGAAACCCTCATTTATCAGATGTTTTCACATGTAAAATAAATACAGAAGAAAAAAAAATGGTTAAACCGAGCTAATGAGTTCACCTGAAAACAGCGTGCGTGCAGCAAGCGTAAACCTCACGAGCACCCTCCTCATGCAGAAGAGCTGCTCCTTTCACAATGGTTCCTGCAAATAAATAAATAAATAAATGATTCTTAGTAAAGTAGCTTCAGTATGAGAACTGTATTTAATGATTCTTAGTAAATGGAGTGTAGAGTCGTAAATTTACACTAACCAGCGGTATCAATCATATCATCCACCATCACAGCAACTTTCCCTTTAACATCACCAATGAGGTTCATCACCTGCGTGCGGAATTAAGAAACTGAGTAGTTAGAAAAGAGAAAAAGGGAGAATTTTGGAATTATACCTCAGCAACATTGTGGCCGTGGCGCCTTTTATCAACAATAGCGAGTGGCGCATCAGATAACTTCTTAGCAAAAGCACGTGCCCTTGCTACTCCACCAACATCAGGAGAAACCACAACCAAATCCTTTGAGGAAATCGACTTGCTAGCAAGGTAATCAAGTATCACAGGCTGAAACAATAATCACAGAATTTGAGTTAAAGATCATTAGAAGGAGACGAAAATATATCAAGAACGTTGACGTTTAAGTTTACCTGGCAATAAACATGATCCACGGGTATGTCAAAATAACCCATGGACTGTCCTGAATGAAGATCACATGCAAGAACCCGATCCGCACCAGCTTCTGTTATAAGGTTCGCCACCAGTTTGGCAGCAATGGATTCACGCCCTTGTGTCTACAACAATAGATTACAATAAAGATTAAATTCACTTGAAACCAGGTAAAGAGTAAAAGAGACCTTTTACCTTTCTATCAGCTCTCGCGTATCCAAAATAAGGAATCACAGCTGTGACTTTCTTAGCGGACGCTCTTCTGCAGGCATCCACCATGATCAAAAGCTCCATGAGATTCTCATTAGTTGGAGTGCAAGTCGGCTGCACCAAGAAGACATCACAGCCTCTAACACTCTCTTTCAGCTGAACGTAGACCTCTCCATCAGCAAACCTCTTTATGCTGATCTTCCCAAGCTCCAAGCCCATATACCAGGCGATTTCCTTCAACAAAAGTTTCCAGAGAGTTTAGCAAATTGATTTAAAAAGAGTGATCAAAGTTTGTTGAGAGAGAACAAACCTGAGAAAGAGCTGGATTGGCAGTGCCAGAGAACAACTTGAGCTTGGTATTGGCTCTACTGGCCGATTTCTCCAACCGGGAAGAATCAAAGTACTTTGGAAGTGTCGTCTCATTGATTATTGGGATACGAGCGTTCCCGTTCAAATTGCATTTCTATCAATAACAAAAAGGCAATGAAACTGTAGTTAAAAAAAAAGGCAGCCTGCCCAACTAATTTCATGGGACAATATACCAAACAACTAGTCCAGTTCGGAATCTTTAAGAGGCCTAACACATACTCTTATCTCATGTCAGTCAACAAAGTTACAGATGCTTATTAGTTTATAGTTTTAAACTTGTTCTGACGAAAGCGAATTCAAATCAGAATTAAAAAAAAACGATAAGCTTTTTTTTTTCAATTTTAAATATCAAATAATCAAGGATTCAATACTTATAAGGTAATGTATATAAATCAAATTCATCTATTGACGTGAGAAAACAAAAACAAAAAAAGAATGCTCACCGCGGAAACGCAGAAACGGGAGCGAGATTCAACGGTCCTGAATGAAATCGAGGAGCGGGAGAAGAGAGACGAAGACGAGGAGGCGGCCATGTAAGAAGGAATCTTAACGCCGGGAGGAGAAGTCAGTGCCATCGACGCCATGAGTAATAATGATACGTCTACAGCACCTGAAATTTATATATAGGCGGAGAAGGGAATCTCTGAGTGTATCAGATTCGAAAGGTAATTAGGGTTAGCGTTTCAGGATTGGAGCGAGAGAGAGACGATGAAGAATCCGAATTCGAATGTTAATTCTTCTCTCCTTTTTGTTAACATCAGGCAGGCGGTGCGGCGAAAGGCTTTTTCTAACTTTTCTCGATATTACAAACTCAAATAAAATAGGGAAAATTGTTTTTTTAGAGCAAAAAAATGGTAACTATGTCCCTTTATACTAATCTATACTACTTTATGTCCCATTAGACTAATTTTTTTCAAAATGGCAGTAATGCCCTTAAAATTGTAATTTTTTATTTCTTTTTCATTTTTTTTATTTTTTTGTTCCTTTTTCGTTTTTTTATTTTTTTTAAAAAAAAATCATTTTTTTTTTTCAAAATATAAAAGTGAATATTCTCAAATATTTTGTTTCCATATTTTTAGGAACTGATTTCTTATCCGTAGAATACAACTAATATGTAGAAATCGGTTTCTACAGTTTTTTAGAATTATAGTAATGTTTAGAGTTTGATTTCTACATGTTTTAGATTTATACTAAATCTGTAGAAGTCGGTTTCTACGTGTTTTAGATTTATATTAATGTGTAGATTTTGATTTCTAAAGATTTTAGAACGATAGGTTAAGCGCGGAATGTGTATTCTAAATATTTTTAGAATACTCCTATTTACGTAGATCACGTATTCTAAACATTGTAGATTCAATGAAAAAAGTGGATTTCGTTTTCTACTTCGTAGAATGTCATTTCTACTTTATTTAGAACATAATATGAAATTTATAATTTTAACTTTTTTATAATTAGAAAAAATATCACTAAGTTCATATAGGTATTTTATCAAAAGTTACAATTTTTCCAAAAAATTTTTGTTTGTAAAACTATTTATTAAATTTATTTTCAAAAATATTAAAGGGTGTTATAGGAAAATATGACACAAAATATAGATTAGTCTAAAGAGACATAGTTACCATTTTTTTGCTCTAAAAAAACAGTTTTCCCAATAAAATATTCTTATTGAAACTGTGTCGTTTCGCTGGAAGCCTACTTGTCTCTGCGTGTGCCTCTTTGCTTACGTGTCATGTAGGTAGCTTTAAACGAGTCAAAAGACTACTTTTTTTCAGGAATGTCCCCCCCCCCCATTGAGTTGTATTTCTTTATTTACTAGTTTACTTTATAAATTCGTGGAGATAAACACTATACTTTCAAGAATAACCCAATTGAGTTATGTATTTTGATCGAATATTTTTTCTGATAGTTTGACTTTATCATAAAGTTATTAAACATTGACATCTTCATATATATATATATATATATATGTGTATTAGTACATATATATCTACTGTAAATACATACAATAGTGTTACTAAATTTAATATAATAAAATTTCATACACGTTATAAATTTCATCCGATCATGAGATTCATTTATTATCTAACAACTTGGAGAGTTTACTATTTCTTTTTCTAAATACTTTCAAGAGTAATCTAACTGAGTTATGTATTTTGATTTAACAATTTGTCTGATAATTTGGAAAATTTTGTTTTGATTTAATTTATAAATGCTATTAAACGTTAACATCTTCACATATATGTGTATAGTATCTATACATCCATTGTATATACAAAATAGTGGTAAATTTAATATAATAAAATTTCATACACGTTATAAATTTGATCCGATCAAAAGATTCTATTATATCTAAAACTTGGAGATTTTACTATTTTTTATTATTTTTCTCAACATGCTACAAGTACAACAATATTTTTCATTTGATCAAAATGGTAAAGCTTCTTCTTCTTTTTTTATGCGACAAATGGTAAAGCTTCTAAAAGATCATTTTATGATCATTTTGAAGAAGTTCCTCGTATTTTGTTTAGCTATATATTTCAATTGACGGCAATTCGGATATAATATAACCTGTAGTTGAGTGTGCAAAGCAGGCTGAACAGGAGGACGTGTCGACTAGCGAGAAGAGTCCAAACACAAATTCTAAATAATCTCATTGCTTGTCTGATTCTTTAATGCCACTTGTTTCTGAGCAGTTTTCATGCCACTTGGGATTCAACAAAAGACTATTCGTTTGTGGGTTCCTTTTGGCCCGCTATACAAGTAGACTGGTTCACATCATCAATATTGGCCATCGACAACACGGAAAAGTGCACATCTTTGAAAGAATAAACCACTTAATCAAAAAGGTGAAGACGTGATTCTACTTCTAAATCAAAAAGGTTTCAACTTACAAAAGACTTGTTCTTAAACACTACGAAACAACATAGATATTGCGCAAAAGCTTGTCTCAACACGTTAAGGCCATCAAGTTGGGATAAATTTGCAGTCACCAAAGCAAAAATTTGGGACCAGAAGGATAGAAATATTGGATAGAGAAACTAACTGTACCTTATGAAGAAATTTATTGGAGATGAACATATGTACTACTACTGAGGAAACATTTGTCTGAAATGTTCAACTCTGCTCTGGAGATTGATTGTTGTCCTAATGAGGAAAAGGAAAAACAATACGAATTTATATATGATAATCTCAGTCGCTTTGCTAATAAAAGAAAAAGTAACAGAATGAAAGAAATTAATTATTGCAAAACTAAGAGATTGAGTTTATACCACCACAGGGGATAAGTTAGATTGTCGAAGAGCACGAAGCTGCGTGCTTTCCATGTTTTCAAGTAACTGGGTTACTGTGTTTAAATGAACCCCACTGTGTCAAGAAATGAAACTTGGATTAGAACACAAGAGTTACGAATGTTAAAGGGAGCAATCTCTTATTACATACCTCAATAATTGGATTATGCTATTTCAAAAAATTAGGTAATAACTGTAGCATCTAAAAAGAGATCAAACCTGTTCAAGCCGCTTTCTATATGGGCATCCAGAGATGAAATCACTTGAGGAAGCTGCGCCAACGACTTGAAGAGAAAAAAAAGATAATACATAAGAAACTAGTAACAACTATATATGGTCTTTTACATGAACATACATACTTGTCCAGTGGCCTTAGTTAAAGAAGCTTTGGCCAAAAGATTCTTTGGGAGCTTTGCCAACTGGGCCTGCAACATAGCAAATCTCAATCTTTTGTACAACTTGTTGTTACATAGCTTCATCTACACAGTAGCAAATTAGCGTGAACCTAGCTAGTTTCCAAAAACATACAAGTCATCTTCTGCTTTGAACATCAACGACACTGTTGCACAATAGTTAACATAATCTGTCTTATAGAGATATAATATAATCAATCTAAACCCAAAAAACAATCCGGTAATTCTCAAAAGGCCAAAGATAGCTATTACAATTTCACAAGGCTCAAATGTTCGATCCAATCGCAATCGCACGATCTACCTGAGCAGAAGAAGATTGACGCATCAGATGGAGAAGGTTAGCAGTAGAATTAACAGCCTGCGATATCTGATCGGCGACGACTGCCTTCGCCGTTTTGTCACCTCCTCTTGCGCTCTCCGATGCCGTCGCCATATCTGTTTTCGCCCTTCGTAATTTTTTTAACGAAACGGAAAATATACTTGTAAATAAAATAAACTGTTATTGCCCTCCCTCTCCTCTAATTTAGATTAATCTTATATTTGTCCTGATATATATATTTCTAGTCAAATTGACACCTCCCAACCGCAACAATGACAATTTCTATCAAAAACATATCTTGTTTGTATTCAGTACACATGGAAGAATGAGAATTTGAGTACAGACATTACTACAATCTTCAACATCTTCTAATTGTGTAACCTATGGTATAAAGAAATTACAAAATTTGGACGTTTAAACCAACTAATAAAGTTGGATCCTATAGATGATGATGATAATATATTAGCCTAGCCCAGTTCAGATTCTTGAGCTTTATCCAACTGAGTAAGTTCCCCTAACGCAATACATATTCCTGTTTGGTAACGTCCTCTTGTGATCTTCAAATTGACATTCTCCTGAGATCTCAATATGTATCTTAAACTCTTCTTTTTCTTGTTCTTCTGCTTCTTGGTCGTTTTCGGTCTTGACAACAATAGAATGTCCAGTAGAATGTGACCTCCAGAACCGCAAATTCGACTCCTTCATTCGTCTTTCATAGCTTTCGATTTCGTCTGTTTGGTCTAAACTACCAATGGTAGGATGCTCCTCATGGACGATGATTGTCAATGTGTCGCGGGACAAAGGCTCCTCATGGTTTTCAGATCTAACCAGGTCGATTTCAGGAACATTGGGTGGCTTTTCCAGCGAGGTCCGGTCTACATCAAGTTCACGTCGGCATACCGGGCAGGTCTTGTGTGATTCAAACCAAAGATCAATGCAGATTGTGTGAAAAACATGGTTACAAGTTGAAATGAGCCTCATGGTATCATCATCCATAAATTCTAATAAACAAATGGAACATTGGTCCATCCCACGATCTTTCACCGAGTAAGGAAACTCAGGGAAAGATTGGATGATCTTGGAGTTGAGTCCGGTGTTTTCAGGTGGTGTGGAAGGTTGTATTAGGTTGCTGGGACGGTTACGGTTTCGATGGAGGTTCCAACTGGTTAAGAGTTTTTGGAGAAACGATCCACAGTAGAAGAAGGAGAAGAAACCGGTGAGAATGATGAAGAGAAGACCACCGGTCAAAACTATGGTGACCGGTGTGGAAACGAGGGTGTGGACTGGTTTGAATTCATTTGTTTCGGTCGTGGATATAGTAGACATTTTGAAGACCCTGGAGTGAAAAGAAAATACTGTGACTTGTTTCAAATATTTCTTGAGGAAGAAGAAAAAGGGTTTGTTCCGAGGTTGCGTGTGGAAAGGGTAATATCAGTGGGGAAGAGAGAAACGAGGAGAAAGGCAAGGTGCGTGAGAACTTTTGAGCGAGTCTTTGGTGAGAGAAGGTAGGTTTTATTTATGGCCAATTAATTAAAACAATGAATAGAAATTTAAAGAAATTTGGCTAAATACAAACTCAACATTCGAAATTCTGATTGGTTAAATTTTCTGTTGTCTTTCTTTACTTATATGTGTGTAAAAGTTTAAAACTTTAAATTGGTTTATTTGAGTATTTTGTTTGCTCAAGAGGACTGTTATTCATCAGAAAATTTTAAACTTTGTAAATTAGTGAATCTATCAAAAAAAAATGTATACATTTTTGTACAGTTTCTTAGAATATTTTAAATTATATGAAATATCCATTCTAAATAGGTCTTTAGAAAAACATTGCCTCTTTTGCTAGCAGAAGTAATAATAATACATAGTCGGATCTGTTGGAGAGGAATTGCATCTCTCAGCAGGGTCTGCTAAATACAAGAATTTGGTCTGAGAGTTCGGTTCAAAAGCTCGGGTGGTTAAGTTCGGTCCATGTTATTAGGTCAAATCGATTTTAGGAGAAACAGTAAAGAAGATTTGGATATAAAGATAGGAGACGATGCATTAAGAATGGGAAAGAAACAAACACACTATGAGATTTGACGACACAAGTTAGAATTTCCACTGTTTAAACTTTACTTTCGCCGAGTGAACTTGTCAATTTTTTTTATTTTTGCCGAGTAACCTTTGTCATTTCTCACTCAATATTATCCAAACATCATTGTAATTTCTCTTGATTATAAAGCATCTTTGAAATAACCAATCATCGATTTGTTACCATTCAACAGGATTGACAAAAACGGAAGGGATACAAAACATACAAGGATGACATTTCAACTTTTTAAAAGTCATAAGCTACAACAACAACAACAACAACAACAAAGGGAGATACAAGCATTACGAAGATTACACAAACTCTACAAACAAACTGTACCATTATCACCAAAGTTTAAAGTCGGAAAGCTAAAAGCCCAACTTTCAATTAAAAGAAAAAAAGAGACTGTAATATTCGTACCAGTTATCTAGCCGATCTGGAGAAGAAAAAAAGGAGATAACTTTCATTCAATATCGTCAATCCAATCGCCATATATCCGACTGATTTTCGCTGGTCCTTTCCATTTCTGATGAGTTCTGATCCCAGGCTTCTGGGTAACCGCACTAGACGCTCGTTGCAATGCCACTCCACTGTGATAACCAGCGTCTGCATTATGAGGAACGACTCCCGGAGATAAAAGTGGGGTCGTTGTGTCTGAATGTCCTTTCGGGTTTGGTCCGGTTTGCTTAATATCTAGATTGGACGATACTCCTCCGTCTTTGCCTTCTCCTTCTACGAGCCCTCCACCAAATCTATGCAGCTCTGCGAATCATAAACACTATTTTTTTTAAAAAGCTACACGACTTCTGAACTCTCTAAGGTCATAAAGACTCAGACTTTGTTTCCTATTAGAAATTATTATACTATTAAAGTCTCCTTCTTTTTAAGAAACGTAAAGAAGTATTAGTAGCACATCAAAAGTTTCAAGATTTCAACTTTGAAGCAACTTATAACTCAGCCCTGTTTCAATGCACTGTCAGAACCAATAAATGATGCTGTTCAAGAGTCTTCAACTGATACAAGTCTTACACAAATATAACTCGTATGCTTTAAGCTATTTTTAATTTGTTTATAGTATCTTTTCTAGCTTTCCTATTTATTCGTCCATCAAGCAAAATCGAGGAAAGGGCGGTAACTTTTACCTGCAGCTCCATGAGCAAAATGACACTTAGCACCAAAGGGACAATACCCAGTAATCTCCCATTTATTGCAAATCCTTGTCTTCCAATTTGAAGGCTTCAAAATATCGACTCCACTTCCACTTCCACCACCTCCAAGAACTACTACGTTGCTATTACCACCACCAGAACCACCGCCACCGTAACCGCCAGGGCCTAAACTAATCGCAACGCTTTCCCTATTCCTGGAAGCCTCATCGTGCAGAAACGTACAGGTTTCACCATAAGGACATCCTTCCTCAGTGTAAAACTTCTTGCAGTGCCTTCCTTTAAAAGACCTCCCCCCACTCTCATCCGTCGACGACACCAAAGACGGGATCTGATACTCCTCCCTCGGCTCAACCGTCGCAGGAGTTCCAGAACCTGATCTCTCCTCCTCGTGAGCCGCCACGATCTCCTGCCAATTCGGCGGTGGACGACGGAGCTCCTCCACGGTGTGGGCGAAGTTGCAGTTGGTGACGTACGGACAAGTCCCTGCGCGGAACTTGCAGCAGAGCTTCGTCTTGAAGAACATTTTCCCGATCGCTTTGGTACGGTTGCTCGCTGCGGAGGCAGACGACGGAGAGCCTCGCGTCTTCTTGTTCGGAGGACCATTGTCGCCGTCGGGATTCACCGCCCAGACGCGGTTGTAGTCATCTTCCGTGGCCCAGACGGAGGTATCGCCGAGATTCGGGAACCAATTCTCCGGCGGAGGGTTGTTTGTGGGTATCACGTGAACTACATCTCCGCTGGAATCACGCCTGTGACTCATCCTTTGTAATCGAACCCTAATTTTATCAAATCAATTTCTGAATTTCCAGCAGAGAAATCACGGAAAAAGCAAGCCGAGAAATTTCTTGATTTCCAGAAATGGGGAATCTCGAGAACATCAAAGTCCGACAAATTTGGAGGAGCCCAAGAAAGAAAGATATTAAATTGAAAAGCACGAGCTTGAAAAATAATGTGAACAGAGAGAGAGAACACATATGATGATTGAAGAAGAACAAGTATGTAGGATAGATTAGTAACTAAAAAACAATCCTGGTCGAGATTTTATGAGATTTAGAAGAAGATATTTCGAGAAATCATGTTCGCTGAGAGACGAAAACGCATCAGACGTGTTTGTGGGACATTGGATAAGGTCTTTATTCGGACAATAATTTAACCCAAGCTGAGCAACTAAATAAGCTACTAAATTTATGTCTAGTGAAAATTAATTTAAAGACGTGTCAAGACGAATAAAATTCTACTAATGGATATAAACGACAGTTGACAAAAAGCTAATTAAGCTATTGAATGTAATGCAATGACAAGTTGAATAAAATTCTACTAATTCCCTATATATTCTCTTTACCAATAGCTTATTCACTAAAAGTTGCATATATCAAAGTCCGCTTATCCAAAATGAGAAAGTTTCTACTAATTTAGCCTAATTCTTTTATATATTGAGAAAAAATATGCATAAGA
Source organism: Brassica rapa (assembly GCF_000309985.2). Classification (NCBI taxonomy): domain Eukaryota; kingdom Viridiplantae; phylum Streptophyta; class Magnoliopsida; order Brassicales; family Brassicaceae; genus Brassica; species Brassica rapa. The sequence continues at coordinate 25,424,395 of NC_024803.2, forward strand.
CTAACCAATTCAAAAGACTTAGAGCAAGATTAACCATAGAACCCCTAATAGGTTCTTAATTCATTTTTAAATAATAGATTTAACTTAAGAACTTTTATTAAGAAACTCTTCGTTTTAACTGTTTCAATGGTAGATTTTTCATTTGAGGTTCTTAAGAAAAAAATATTATTAAAGATAAATTTTATTAAAGATAAAAGTTTATTTATTAAATATCCTATACATTAAAACATAAGCCATAACCTTGATTCATGTGTAAACTTTTTACAAATGGACTTAATGGACTTATTCTTAGAAAGTTATGTTACATTTAATCTCTAATCTTATCATTTAAATTTTGGGTCTACCATAAATTTTTATTGGGCTATCAATAATTGGATTTAAACAATAGATGATCCATTGGATTTATAGATAATATAAATTAAATAGATATAATTTAATGTTGTAATACTATACTTTCATATGTTAAATATTTAAATATTTGTCGATGTTAACTTTTAAAACTATAAAGATTTTTTTAAATAACAAAAATCATATTATCTAACAATGATTAATCTTTACTACCTTAAACCAATGAAAACAAATTTTAAACTATATAGTTTATTTTAAAAATTAAACAAAAACTAAATGTTTAATTATTTACTCGATAATATAAATCTATGAAACCAAAAGTTTAATTTTGTAAAAACTTTCCAAATTTGTGAAATGTTACAATATCTTTGAATATGATAATAAAACAATATTTTACTAATTCTTATATATATAGTTATGATTTTAACACAAAGATCACCTCTCTCTCTCTCTCTCTCTCTCTCTCTCTCTCTCTCTCTCTCTCTCTCTCTCTCTCTCTCTCTCTCTCTCTCTCTCTCTCTCTCTCTCTCTCTCTCTCTCTCTCTCACACTTTTTTTTTTTGATTCAGACACTCTTATAATGGTTTGAATCTCTTGCAGGAGTTTCAAGGAGTGTCCTCATCCAGATGATAAGAAGAGGAACCAACTAAGCAGAGAATTGGGTTTGGCTCCAACACAAATCAAGTTCTGGTTCTAGAACAGAAGAACTCAGCTTAAGGTTCTGTATCTTAATCTCTCTCTCTTTTTTGTATTTAAAATTTTGTCTGAATAAAATTTGTTGATACTGTTTCTGTAGGCGCAACATGAGAGAGAAGATAACGATGCACTAAAGGCAGAGAACGACAAGATTCGATGTGAGAACATAGCCATTAGAGAAGCACTCAACAATGCTATATGCCCTAAGTGTGGAGGTCCTCCCGTAGTGAAGATCCTTACTTCGATGAGCATAAGCTCCGGATCGAGAATGCACATCTTAGAGACGAGGTTTTGTTTATCGATTATGGTTTAATCATTCAAGTCCCCTCCTCTTTTCTAAATCTGATCTTTATTGCACAGCTTGAAAGAATGTCAATGGTTGCATCAAAGTAAATGGGAAGACCAATCTCCTCCCACCTCTCAACGCTACACCCAATGCACATCTCACCGTTGGATCTGTCCATGACTGGTCCTTCACTGGATTTTGATCTTCTTCCACGGATTCTATGCATTCTCAGCCTAATAACATGGCTACTATATCAGACATGGATAAGCCTCTTATGAACGACATTTCTTTGACTGCGATGGAAGAATTGCTTAGGCTTTTTAACACAAACGAACCCCTATGGACTAGAGCTGATGGTGGCGGCATATAGATTCTCAGTTTGATGCTCAGGGTTATATGTTTACAGAGTTTAACTATGAAGCCGGTGCTGGTCAATTCTTCCTCAGTAAGTAAGATGCTCAAATAATAGGCTGTTAGTTACGATCATGAAAAGCAACAAAATTGTGGTATTTAGATTCTCAATGGTGCATGTATAATAGTATTTAACTTCTGAAGATTATACAGACTGTCTCAGATTTTAAAGAATGATACAATCAGTTTATGGTTACACGGTTTGAACCTCTCACACTAATTATATCTTTGTCGATCAGGCTCACTTGCACGAAAATCTCTAATCCCTTTTGTCGCTATTATTTGATGTATCAATGTAAAGATAAAAGGTTGTGGTTATTTATATGAACTTTAAATGAATTCTGTCATGAGAGCTATGGCCATTAAGTATATGGAATAGATTACTAAATAAAATTAGAAACTTTTTTCTCATCTCTATAAATAAATTAAACAAAATATTATAAATATTGAAACTCTTCAAAAAAAAAATTTAAATATTATATTAAATACAATACAATGTATAATGTATATATGTATATCTATATATAAATAAAAAATTACTAAATTAAATCACTTAAACTTATCACAAAAAAAACTAAAATAATTTTATTCATTTACAAAGAACTACAAAATATTCAGTTAAAACTGTTACAATTAATAAACTAATAGAAAATAAAAACAAATAAACTATTACGTAATAGTAAACAAAGACGTAGATTACTATTTACGTAAGAGTAAAAAAGACGTAGATTACATATGCATCAAAGATATCTGCTTTACACTTATGCAACGACCTTAAACGAATTAAAATATTTGAAAAATAATTTTATAGTTATATATTTAAGTGTTAATTTAGAATATAAACAGTTAGATTTATACTTTCACTATTTTACTTTGGAAATATTATTTCTAGCCTAACATATACCATAACAAAATGCAATCATGTTGAACCCAATCTACTCATACAAATGATAATTATGAGAGCTACAAACTTATTCTTCAGAACTTAAAATATAGTAAACCACAATCAACCAAATTTAGATTCAAAATTATCAAAACCATACAAGGAGAGCACCACGTACACCTCATTCACTCAATATAATATTTTATATGTTGTAATCTATTAATATAGACACAAACATTGAACTCAAATATAACTAATCTTAACATACATAATCCTTCAACACCCTACCATTCTCAAAAACCATAAACATTATTATATACTTCACTTATTAAAAGTTCACAAAACACACACACAAAGAAAATATACAATTACATCACCTGTAAAGCACAAAGGAAATTCTAAAAAAAAACATGAGTTATTTTAGGGATGACTTGAAGTTTTGAGTCATATTTGCAAAAAAAAAATCATTTAATAAGTTAGTTTAATGAAGAACATTATAAAACTAAACAATGAAACTCAAATAAATATTAAAAATATAATGCTTTTTATCAAAGAATAGTGAAGGTTACTGTCATTATAATTCAAAACAAAAATATTTATTATAATGATCTCATAATTCTTTCATTATTTTTTTAATTATAATATTTTTTTAATCTATAATAGTTTTTAATACTTCATAAATTAAAATAAAATAATTTTTATTAAAACTTCCCGTCCGCAGGGCGGGCAGACCCTAGTTATAAATATAAACTAGTTTTATGTTTATATGGATGATTTTTAGATTTTTCATAGTTTTAATGGTTTTTATCAAGATCCAATCCTGCTACATCACATGTTTATGCTCGAACCAATTATTAGACCCAACCCATCTATGTAACCAGTTCATGATTGAACCCGGTTTAACCATCGGGTCGGTCCGGTTTTAAAAATATTGGCAAATAACCAACATCTCAAAAGTTCTTAAAAATATATTATTATTAATGAAAAATATTTGATATAGCATTTTTCATTTTTCTGCTAGTTTTGTCTGTACATTACAACGGATAATGATAATAATGAATATAAGAAATGATAGTAAAACTGATATCACTCAAATTACTTTAAAGAGTGAATTTTACTCTCTCAAATAGGAGGTTCAGTTGTAGTAAACATGTGAACATTGAATGAGTGTAAACGTGTCCTTACCGTAGAAGTGAGAACATTACACTCCCAAAAGGTGCAAATGTAATTTCATCGAAATGATGCGACTTGCTTCATGCAGAATGTTGATCCATATGGATTAAAATGACAAGCGGTCATAAGTGTGAAACATGTTGTTCATGGTTGGTGTTACGGCCCATTATCAATGGGTTATGGATCAATATCTCAAAAAGAGTGTATATGACCTGAAGGTTTTATTGTCCCTTGTAATGAGTATATAATGTGTAACTTTATAGACAACCAAAGGTGAACGAAACATCATGAGTATGATGCTAAAGTAACCTGACTTGGATGGTTAACACTTTAAGGGCCCAAAAACGAAGGCGATGCAATCATTATTAAGGTTGTTTAGAGATATGCGGCCAGATCTTCGAAGCCGGTTAGCACATGTGGTCAAAGAAAAAGACAGAGTGAAATAATGTAGTTTAACTAAGAAGGAATCCTCTAAATTCTACAATTGTGGTCAACTTGAAAATCTAGCCAACGACTATCCAAATAACAACACAAAAGATACGTCTAAAATGTTTGTTATTTGCTACTAATTCAGAATAATTACTTACTAAACGATGAAATAGACTAACCAATTGAAAAGGCCAGAATATCTCCTGGCAATATCAATCTTTTCAGAATATGTATGTAGTTTTCAGTTAAGCAAGAAATAAAAAGGGATTATTTTGATGTAGCTGAGTTAGGTGGTTGATAACAAGTATGCACAACAAGTGATGGGGTGAACAAAGAGGTTGAAGTGTTTTTTTTCTTTTGAATTAATGTTAAATTTATTCAAAAAACATTTTTGTACATCAAATGCAATTAAATTTGAAACTCTAGAGAAAATCTAACTTTACAATCTAGTTCCAAACCAAAATTGTAGAAGACCTACATGCTTCTTATTATCCGTATACCTTAGCAAAGCAAGTCGATTCCTCACATTCTTATCCAGCATTTTATGTAGAACTTGACCTGAACGGGGAGCCTCCCCATGTAAACGCTTGTTCCTTTTACACCAGATCATATGTATGACAGCCTGCATAGCATATTTGACACATAGCCTCGAGTTGGAATCAAGCTGTGAACCCGAGAGTGATCGAACAATCTCATTCCAAGACATTGTGTGATTCCTAAGTAATATACCTTTGGTGAGGTTACACCAAATCCAGGAAGAGAACTCACAGGAGAAGAACAAATGATTTCTAGTTTCAGCCAAATTGTTGCAAAGCACACACTAAGCTGGTATAGCCATGTTCCATTCACCATACGATCCATCGTACTGAGCCTATTATGTATCGCCAGACAAGTTATAAAGGAATATATAGGCGTAGCTTGAGAAAACCAAACGACTTGCTCCCAACCACACTTTTGATTTATCACCCAAATGAGCTCCCAAGTCTCATAGGTAGAGAACATTGTGTGATAGTCAGATCCTCTCTTCCATAGATTAACATCATCATCCTCCACCATCAACTCTAGATCTCATGGAATCAATAATGTCTTCCACTTCAATATATCTCTGAACTCTGTGCCTCATCCTCCTATGCTGAATAATCACATCGTTCACCATGGCATGCGAACTAACTCCCATATCAATGAAACCTCTCTCACCAAATATATCTAACAAAACTTCCACCTCTGACCCAGGTTCGAAAACACGGCGATTTTGACCGATTACGCGCCGGAGAAACGCTGTCCGGTGGGTAACCGCAGCGATTTTGACCTATCTGGCCAACAAATCGGAAATTTCAAAATCCTCCTTTTTTTTGAAGTTTTGGTGGTTTGGAATCCGGTGCATGGTTATAGATTGATTAAAATTGATTAAAATTCCATGAAAACCAAAGAATCGTCAAGAACAAATAAATAAAAAATGAGGCTGCTGAGATTAGGTTTAAAATCGCAGAAAAGAGGTAAGAAACGAGGGTAGTTTGGTAAATCTTACGATCATTAAATAAAAAACAAAAAAATACAGAAATGTAGAGAGTGTTGGTCGAACACATGACCCGAATATCATTAATTGAAGAGAGAAACCATTGTACCACAGTACATTTATGTTTTATGATACGATTATTTAGTATATATCCATATTTATATATTATATTATTAAAAACTACTCCCCGATTAATCGAATTGATTCGGCGCTAGGCCCGGGTAGACCGCACGCGTTGCGCCTAGCGTATTCCCGAACATGGCCTCTGACCAACAATCAAACCAAAAAAAGTACTCTTCCCATCTTAATCTTCTTCTTATAGAAATCTTGAGCTATATGCTTCTGAGTTTAATAAGCTTCTTCCACATCCATGAACCTTTATTTCCTCTCATCCCAACCTCCCAGAACGTTTTTCCCACCAGAAGATACTCTCTAATCCAACTACTCCACATTGACTGTCCAGAGAGCAAGTGCCATATCAATTTTAAACTATTCACAAGATTAACTTCTTTCAACCTCCTCAGACCTAGGCCACCCTCAGCTTTTGGCTTACAAACATCAGACCAAGCAATTTTTGCTTTAGAAGTTTTTAACTCAGGGCCAGACCAGAGAAATGCAGCACACAAACTTTCTATTTCCTTCAAACACTGACTCAGAAGTCTGAAACCCGAAGACCAGAAGTTCACAATGCTCATGATAACATATCTAATAAGGTGTAAGCGTCATGCATAAGAGATAAGCCTAGTTGTCCAGCTTGCAATATGATTTCTTATTTTTTCAATCAACGGAAGATAGTCATTCTTATGCATCCTTTTCGTCAGGAGAGGCAAGCCAAGATATCTCACAGGAAGAGCCCCATGCTCAAAAGGAAAGTCTGAAAGAATTAGATCTTTAGCACTCTGATTTAAACCTGCCATGTAGATGGTAGACTTTTCCAGACTAATACTCAAACCGGATTCCCTTGCAAACCCCATCAAAGACCGAGATAACACCTTCAATAGATCTTTTGGAGCCTTTCACAAACACTAAAAGATTATCAGCGAAGCATAGATGCGTCAAAGAAAACCTTTTACACAAGGGATGATAGCCAAAACACTTATCCATAACAGCCTTATCCATCCTTGAAGACAGCACATTCATGCATATCACAAATAGGTAAGGATATAAGGAACATCCTTGTCTCAGTCTTCTCTTACGTTGGAAATAACCAGCAAGCTCCCCATTTACTTGCACCAAGAATGAAGGAGTAGTTGTGCATATCTGTATCCAGTGAAAAAGCTTTATGGAAATCCATAAACCAGTAGAGTATTCAGTACAAAGTCCCACTGTACCGAGTCGAACGCCTTTGAGATATCGATTTTCATGGCACACCTTGGAGAAATTGTTGGACTATGGTAATCCTTAACCAGTTACATAGCCAACAAAACATTTTTCATAAGCATCCTTCCATGAACAAACGCCGACTAATTCACATATATAATACTTAGGAGCAGCTTCTTAAGACAATTAACAAGGATCTTGGATATAGTCTTATAGATAACATTACAGCAGGCTATAGGCCGATAATCTTTAATCATCTTTGCATCTGTCTTCTTTGGAATAAGAGCAAATATAGTCGAGTTGATACCTTTTGGAAGAAACCCTTTCAGAGAGAAAAACTGAATTGCAACGGTAAAATCAGAACCCAGAATATCCCATGTAGCTTAAAAAAAATCATTAGGATACCCATCGGGTCCTGGCGACTTTTGTGACGGCATAGCAAATAGAACAGTCTTAATCTCCTCCGCTGTGACCTCTTGCCCCAACATCAAGCAATCAGCTTCCTTACAGCGAAAATTAAGAAGAGCTCTCAAATCTGAGACCGCAGTTTCCACATATTCAGAAGGAACATGGTTGAGAAAGGGTGAGTAGAACTGAACTGCTTCTTTCTTTATTTCCTTCTGAGTAGAAACTATCTCCCCACCAACACAATGTATCTCCTTGATCATGTTCTGTGATGTCCTCAACTTCATAACATTGTAAGAAAATTTATTGTTCTTATCTCCAACATCTAACCAATGCAACTTTGATCTTTGTTTATAAAAGTATTCCTCCAGATCAGCCACATGAGACCAATGCCAATATTCTTCAATTTCATCCTTCATATTATCCCTGAAGGATTTGAAAGAGTAATACCTTGTTTATCACATAGAACCTCTAAAGCCAGATGTGCACGTTTTGATAAGTTACCCAACTTTTCCTTGCCCATCGTTCTCAAGATAGGTTTGAGACCTTTAAGCTTTTTAGAAAATTGATGAAGCCTCGGTTTCCCTCAAGTCCACACTAACAGTATCCATCTCAGCAGAGAGAGTTTCCTCTTCCTCCATAAGTTTTCCTTCTTCCTTATTATTATTTATTAATGCAAACTTAGGAACAGAAGCAATGGTTCTGACAGTAGTAGAGATAATCTCACTGGACTTCTGCTCTTTTTTATGGAGATAGCCAGACCTAATCAATTCCAATTCCAGAAACTTCTTGCTTATTACCCGACGATAATTTTTCCTCATCAGTCATGACTATAATAGAACCTCCATCCTTCACAACTTCTACTGAATCAGACACAATCATTACTAACTCTTCGTCAACAGGAACCCCCACAGAAGAAACTTCGTCAGAAACACTTTCTTTCTCTTTCTCTTTCTGCCACAATACAAACCTCCTCTTTCTGCTGAGCCGCACATACTTTCTCCGAGTGACTCCATTTTTCACACACCGTGCATATTAGCGGAAGCCACAGATAAATGAACTCCACCAGCTTGCCATCTTTAGTTAAATTATCTTCTTAGGAAGGTTTTTAGAGACATCCACTTTAACAAAGACTTTTGATGTTTCAAGATTTGTACAAGCCAAGGTCTCAGGGTGCAAACGAACTGGAAACCCTGCCGCATTCGAGATAAAACTATGCCCTTCCCAAAAGTACTCAAGGGAACCCTCTTCAAATAAACCCACATTGGAATATCAAACTCCTCATGCTTTTCCGCCTCCGTTTTTGGATCCCACTTGTAAACAACCAGAGGAACCCCATAAATGTTCCAAAGACCACGCCTTATGATTCGCGCACGAAAAGTTGGATTACGAACCCTAAAACGCATGGTAGTCGGATTCACCTCATAAACATCGATCATACCGGCTTCATCCTTCTGCTTCTAAAGCTTATTAATGATGACATGAACTTTAGCCATATGAGGCGCTGTAGATAGAAACTTCCCGACTAGGAAATCCTCCCAAAGAGGAGTAGAATCGCCGATAACCTCACTCGGAATCACAACAGACGGAAAATCCTCGGACGTATACTTTTTCAAAACCTGCTTATTTTCGACTTTCAACTCCCATGAATGACCATTCTTTGGAACAGAACCCGCTGCGTGTCCATTCTGATCACCGGAATCGCCTAGTGGCGCCGGAAATCAAACGGAGACAAAGACGAAACCCAAAATCCTTAATCGCCAAAAATCACCCTCAGAGCAAAACGACACCATCCAAAACCAAAAGTCGGGTACCGATCTTTTCTCGAAGCCCTTATTTACACTTTTAAACAAATCGAGTTTTCTATGCTAAAATAAACATTTATCGTGTAATGTAGTAGTGACCAAATATGACCATCTATGATGAGGTTGAAGTGTTTCTAGGGAGAGTTCAATGTCAAAAGATGTGAAAGTGAGTGTGTGTGGCTGAAGTGTGTTTTACTCTTCATTTACCTGTCCTTATATACTCCTCTTTGTTGGTTCCAATCTTGCTATGTCTTTGTCCTGAACTTTTTGCTGAACCGTGAAATCTGAGCTTCTAACCATAGAAGACCGATTCCCCTGCTTACAACACCTCGGGCTCTACTTCATCCTTATGTTATGTGTACCGACGTCCTCCTTAGATCCTCGATGTTTTACTCCTAACTGATCCAAATCTGAGATTGATGCTATGCCTAACGAATTGCTTCCTGCTCATCTTCTTAGGATCTCAGTTGGATGGTAGATTTGAGCCCAATAGTTACTTTAACAAATAAGTCAATCATAATTATAAAAATTGGTTGCCGTGTCAGGGGAGCCACGCAGCCCATAATACAAAGCTCAAAGAGCCAATAATAAAATGACACGTAGGAAATCCCGACGCTTTTTAGAGAGAAAAAGCGAATGTCTATTTCCGTAATATCGCAAAACAGTAGATGACTCTCCCGTCGTCGTCGCCTCTCTCTATATCCTCTTCCTCCATCGTCTCTCCCTCAGCTCTCTCATCTCCTCCTATCTTTGATAGATCTCTCCTTGGGTTTATCAATTGCTAGAAACCCTAACTTTCTTCAAATCCATGGATCGCGGTAACAGAACCAAGGGAGGATCTGTAACAATGGAATCAACGGAGATTCAGCCTTCTCCTCAACCGCAGCCTGTGGCGGTCCTAACTGGAAACGCGCCTCCTCCGTTCCTGAGCAAGACCTATGACATGGTTGACGATCCCGCAACCGATTCGATTGTGTCGTGGAGTGCGAACAACAACAGTTTCATCGTGTGGGATCCACCACAGTTCGCTAAAGATCTTCTTCCCAAGAACTTCAAGCACAATAATTTCTCCAGCTTCGTCAGGCAGCTTAACACCTACGTAATTTCCCTCTTTCCCTTCCCTAAGTTTCAATTCATGTCTGCTTAGGTGACTAAGCAGAGGAGTTTTCTAGTTTCTGTTATCTTTTTTTTTGGCTGATCTTGTGATTGTTTAGTTTAGCACCTCACGGTTCTGGTATTACAGTAGATATACTGCAGTTGCCATTTCATAAACTTTACTAATAAGAGTTTCTCAATAGCTCTCTTGTTGGGATGACTAGTGGTCCTGTTTGCTAGGACATGAATTCACGGCATGGGCAAGTCGTTTTATCAACTGAAACCAGCTGAGCAGTGTAGTTAATGGAATAGTAGATTTGTAGATGAACCTTGCACTTAAGGTTTTAACTTGGAGATGTGAAAGTGAGATAAAGATGTATCCTTTGATGTCTGTTTGACCCCTTGTTATTAGCTTTAGTAAATAGTCGAACTCTCGAAGATAGTAATGAATCTTCCTGAATTTTCTCAGCGTTATAAACGAGAAGAAAGAAGAAATACGGAAAAAAAGAGAGCACGTCTCATGTTGATCATGACCTGCGTGCAAGGTTATAAACTTTTTGTCATTACTACGTATCCATCTACTTGAAAACCTTGAGGCCAAAGTGATCAGTAGTCCCTGGAATGGAAACAGGATCATAAGTAGGTCCTTGATATGATCTTTACATCTTTTACCCGACTTGTCAGTTACAGGAATCATAGAGTTGCTCTGTGCATTTTCATTTAGGTTAAGTAGTTATCTGCTCATATGGGCTGGATGAATTTTCTGTTGCTTATACTAGCTTTGCCCTATACAAGATCATGATCAATGGAGCTTATGCTGCTTTTTATTTAGAGCAGAGTTGCTAATAATGCTGCTAGATGGTGAATGCGCTTACATAACCTGGATTTTTTTTTTCTGTATATATCTTTAGTAGTTTATTCCGTATATCCTCTTAACATAAAGATTACACTGGTATACCATAGAGACCTTTTACTATCTTAATTTTCAAAGATCCATATTGGATATTTTGGTTTCTCCTTTGGTTTGGGTGGTAGGTTAGACTGAAAGTAGGAACATGTATTTAGCAGTTTATTGCTTCATCTGATGACCAGATCAGCTGACTGCATTTGGTTTACTACGTTTACTTGACTTCTGAATGAAAATTGCTCTGGAGCATGGGATTCCAACGACGTTACTTCCTGTCAATGGCTGTTTGAATCTGTGAATAGTTTGCAGTTAGGATTTGTGTTGGAGTAATTAGATTTAGACTCGTGTGATGACTTCTTTCTCATTTATTTTGATGGAATCCGTTCTCATTCCATTCTGCGTGCCTTTTTCTTGGAACAGGGTTTCCGGAAGGTTGACCCTGATAAATGGGAATTTGCGAATGAAGGTTTCCTTAGAGGTCAGAAGCACTTGCTTAAAACAATAACTCGGCGAAAACCTGCACACGGACATGGACCTCAGCAATCTCAGCACTCGATTGGGCAGAACTCATCTGTAAGCTCATGTGTTGAAGTTGGCAAGTTTGGTCTCAAAGAAGAGGTCGAGAGGCTTAAACGAGATAAGAACGTCCTTATGCAAGAACTCGTTAGATTAAGACAGCAGCAACAATCCACTGATAACCAACTTCAAACGATGGTCCAGCGTCTCCAGGGCATGGAGAATCGGCAACAACAGTTAATGTCGTTCCTTGCAAAGGCAGTACAAAGCCCTCATTTTCTATCTCAGTTCTTGCAGCAGCAGAACCAGCAAAACGAGGGTAGTAGGCGAATCAGTGATACCAGTAAGAAGCGGAGATTCAAGCGAGATGGCATTGTCAGTAATAATAAGGATTCTGCTTCTCCTGATGGACAGATAGTGAAGTATCAACCTCCAATGCACGAGCAGGCAAAGGCAATGTTTAGTCAGCTTATGAAGATGGAACCTTACAAAGCCGGGGATGATGGTTTTCTTCTAGGTAACGGTACTTCTACTACTACTAGTACAGAAGGAACAGAGATGGAGATTTCAGCGAACAACATAACGGGTATATCTCTTCAGGAGATGCCAACAGCTTCTGAGATACAATCATCATCATCACCAAGTGGAGCAACTCCGGAAAACGTTACAGTAGCTGAGTTTCCAACACCTGAAGAAGCAATTCCCTCACCTGATGACCTGTCTCTACCCGAATTTGCTGATATGCTGCAGGAGAATATCGCGGAGGTGCCTCCAGAGAATTTCTTGGAAACAAACATGGAAGATTTGAGTCCTATCCTAGATTCAGATCTGTTCAATAATGATGATTTACCCTTTGACATTGACGACATTCTGAGGGACCCCGATTTAGAACCTTCGGTTGATGATTACGCTTCACTCTTTCAAGACATTCTCATGTCAAGCCCGGTTCCAGATGATATGGAAGTAACACCAGTGGATGTTACAACGAAGGACGGTGAGACAGAGCAGAAACAGATGGATAATCTGACTCAACAAATGGGTCTCCTCTCGCCTGAAACCATAGATCTTTCAAGGTAACCAATATAACTTTAGTAGTTATCAGTCAGACAAAAAAAAAGGTCTGTTAACTCAACTATATCTCTGCTTATATATCTTCATAATGTTGGTTCCATTCAGGCAAAATCCTTGATTTTGGAAGTTCTGAAGTCTTTCGAAGTAACACCAAACTACTATGTTCCCTAAGAAGTAAGAACATCATATGCTTCATCTCATGCCCTGATCATTTTATTTCTTCTTTCTTAAATCAAACTTCTTTACATCTATTCATTTACACACTCTATCAAGGTGTGGTGGATCTCTGTCGAAGTTTCAATGTACTGTTGAATTTTTTAGCCTTTTTGTTAGAAGAAAGCTAAATGAACTTGAGGTCAACAGAATATCCTATGTTTCGTTTGATTTACTGTTTGTCCTTATTAATCCTACTTTGCAACTTTAAATATATAGAAATATACATTTTCAGACTGAAGACTTACAAGTGATGTAGATCAACTTGCTAAAAAAAGGCCAGGACTAACCAACAAGATTATGTAATTTCCTGGACAATGTAAAACACCTTGTAATGTTGCTATCAATGAAAAGAAAAGTTGACCAAAAAAAAAACATTTTTAATTTACTATATTTGTATTCCTAAATTTTTTTTAAAAATATTATTAGAAGAAATCTTATCCAAAACTGAATTTGAGCAAAACTAAAAAGTTTCAAAAAGAAACTGAAATGGTAATAATCAATCTTGAAAATCAAACCGGAAAACATAATATTCAGACCTATCACTCTCCAGATGAAAAGGAACAAAACTTGTGAGAGAGACTAGACTAGCTACTGTCTGTTTTTCACAAAAGGATGATAAAGAAGCTCATCCACTGTGCCTCTTTTCGTCCAGTCCTTCTCCAAACATCTCCCAACAAAATCTCTAAACTCCAACGTACCACTCACTGGAATCTCCACTTTCTCATTACAACAAATTGCACAAACCAGAGCCGCCCAGTCCGGTTTATCTCCAACTTTAGTCAATGGATACCTTCCAAGACAACACTCAAGAACCACAACACCTAAAGACCACACATCCCCAGCAAAACCAATCTCTTCAAATCCCCATTTATCTGGATCCACACGTTCAGGACTCATATACGCACACGTCCCGCTCGAACCATAGTCTCCTCTAGTTACAATCCGGCTCGCACCAAAATCCGCGATCTTGACCTCTCCTTTTTTGTTAATGAGTAGATTCGAAGGCTTTATGTCTCCATGGACTATTCTCATTTCTTGAAGATGACGTAACCCTTGGAGGATTCTGTTAGCGAGAGTCGATATCACCGGGTCAGGCAAAACGTGTTGGGCAAGCAACATGTCCTGGAGAGATCCTTTCTCCATAAGCTCCATCACAAAACAAAGATCGGATGAGTTAGCAAAAACGGCGTAGCATTTTACGATGAAGCTTGATTCGATTCTCTTGAGAGTGTCAGCTTCAACAGTAGTTATGCTGAGATCTGACCGGATGAGTTTTAATGCGTAGAGAGCTGTGGTTCTCCGGTGACGGGTTCTGTAAACTGTCCCGTTGCTTCCTTGTCCTAAAACGGTGAGTTTCTCGAGATCGTTCAAGGTTTGAACCGGCGATGATGAGTCAGGGTTTGATGATGAAAATGAGGACGGAGATGGGTCTCTGGGGATGCCGTGGTAATATGGTGGTGGTGGAATAGAGAATGTGAGTGGTTCTTGGTGACGTCTCTCTCTCACAAGTGACATCTATTTTGTTATTCTCACTTGTGTTTTCAAGTCCAAGGTTGCATAAGGAGCTTTTTGTTGTTAAATACATAAAAAATGAGTCGATGATAATCATCTCATTGTATGACACTTGTCACAGTCAGTTTTAACAAACTCAAACATGTGTGGTTTTCAGGTAATGGTGATGGATTTGTTTCTAAAATTTTACAGGATAAAAATAGGTCACTAGTTTTGAGATTTTATTACCTTTTGTATTTTTCTCTTTTCTCCTTACATCTAGTAAGAATCTTTTTTTATAGTTCGGAAGATTTGGCCCATAGGAAATAGGGGCACGCGAGAAGTTGGCTCTTGGGAAGATGATAATAAGTAACTTTATTTTTCTTTTCAAGAGTGGATAAAATATAAAACTAAACAAACAATCATGAACAACAATTTTTTTTTTTTTTTTTTTTTGACATCCAGTATTTTTCTTTAAATATGATTTTTTGTAACTATTTTGTTTTGATAAAATAAAATAAAGATGCTTGTTAGTTGCAGACTTGCAGTGATTTTTTACTGTTTTTTTTTAATATATGTTAAAAACAGTAATGTGGCCTAAACGCATTTGACAAAAACAATTAAACACCATTGAAATAGCTACACAAACCGACTCGTTTTACAAGCGATTGAAAGACAAGGAAGTCGAGGGAATATACAAGACACGAGTATAGCTTCAAAGTTCAAACACTCGAGAATTCTATGTCCAAAAACCAGACTTCTCTTGAATGTTTAACCACATGATTGTGTATTTCAGGCGATCTCAAGCTGCGAGTACTATGACAACGATGAGTAGAACGATACCAAATATCACCATAAGTAAGCACATCTGCATAATAAAGATAACGTAGAAAAGAAAGTGAGGAACATTAAGACCGACAAAAGTAAAGTTTATGAAAGCTGAAACAATTGTTATTCCCTTCTCTCAATTTTCATTTTACCAGAGACGAGTTTGATCGTTGTGTCCTGGAGGCTTTCACGAGATGAGACCTTCCCTGCGCTGTAGAGGAATGTGCATTCTCCACATGGCTACCAATATCATCTGCATGAAACAGATTTTTAAGAAGCGATTAGGATTCAAAGAATTGATTTTGCTTGAGAAGTTGAGAGATTTACCTATCATGGCTCCTTGGTCGTGAACCAACACCGCAAGATCTTTGAAAATCTCGTTTACTTCTACGATTTGCTGCTGAACTTCCTGTATTCCCTGTTCTCGTTCCTCTATCACCGCTTCGTTGAAGGATATTTCGTTTTCAAGCAACACAACTTCTTGCCTAGAGATGAAGAAAGAAGGGAGGTCACAAAGCATGAACGCAGGAGTTTATTTACAGAGAGATATGATATGAGGCGTTGAACGTACTTACCTTCTAGATTCCATGAGGAAACGCTGCTCTTGTGATCTATCATAGCCAATGTCTACTTCACTGTGGTATTAAGGAAAAAATAGAAACATCAGTAATAACTTCAAGCTGGATGTAAGAACACGGGATGTTACTCCTGGGAAGAGCTACCAGTCAAAGACGGGTACAGGTAAAATAGACTAAAAATCAACAAACGAAAAGGTGGAGCTATCAATCAATTTAAGAGGGTAGAGACTAGATGTTTCTGACAATACAATACTAAATCTGCTTATTATGTAACAGGCTCATCAATTCAATACCTTGAAGAAAGATCGGTTTTTGGATCGAAAGGAGTGTAAGAAGTTTCCCTTTCAGCCGCAACTCGCTGTGCCTTCTGAAACTCTTTAAGCACTGCTTCGAAGTCCTTTGCAAGCTTAGCATCTGCAATCTTCTTACTTTGCTGCAGCAAATACGTCCAAATCTTTCAAATGACTGAATGAGAAATAGACAAAAACATCTTACAAACTCAGAAAACAACAGTTACAGAAACATCTCGATGATGATCAGTTTGGCTAGCTTCTTTAAGTTTGGCCGAAGTGTCCTTTACCAACTGCCCAATATGTAACCTTGTCTTGTGCCTGACAAACCAAAGCAATCCCTAGTTAACTTCAAAATGGGGGTTTGCCTCAAAGACATAATCAAAGAACCAATTGAGTAAAGTCTCAAGCTTTTGCCTATCCATACGAAAACCCCCTAAAGATGAGGACGAGACTCACAGCTTGTGACGGAGGTCGAGCGTATCCTTAGGAGTACCGAGAGTGTTAACAAGGCGCTGGAAGGTAGAAACGGCGGTGTTGATCTCAAAGATTCCAGACGCCACCGCTTGTGTTCCTCCTTCCTTGTTCCCCTTTATCAATTTCCTCCCCGCTTCCAAATCCTGAAAGCTCATCTCTCTGCAACCGTTGTTCTCGAGGTTACACAAGGATTTGTTTGTGCAAAACGAAATTCGAAATTGCTTCCAAGAGAGGATAGAAACGATTTTTAATTAATTTGGGTTTTGTTTATCCAAGTCGTAAAAGACACGTGAAGGGAAGACGAGACGAGAACTTGTCTACTCCTGCAGTAATCTGGGCTTTTAATATATCCATTATCATAATGGGCCCGTACAGGCCCATATTTGCACATTTAAGTTAAATGGACGGCGAGGATTGCGTCATTAATAAACTAGACACGGCGGAGATGAGCGGCGATCATTCATCAGATTAAAAAAAAGGAGAATATACTCTAGAAGGGAAGGAACGATGGTGCTGTGGGAGATAACTCTGGGAACAGCCTACTTCTTGGGGCTGAGGCGGACTTATAGGCTCGCCTTGAAGATCCAACGTCGGATTGTTAGTCCCAAGCACCCAAAAATCCGTCAATTTCTTCATCGGTGAGAGTTTTCTTTCCTATATTCTTTTTTTATGTTACGTTTATAGAGAGTCCTATGTCAATCGTTTGATCATTGGTAAGTAATGATTATATAAGTCCTCCTCTCGGCTTTCATATTTAGCAATTGAAGCATTTTCAGTGTGATATGTTGTATGTAGCCTTTATAGGAACTATGGAAGAAAGTGCTCGTTGACTTTTTTTTGCCTTTGTTTTCAAGAGAGTGATCCCATCTTTCTTCTACGTTAACTCTGATTCTTGTACATCATTGTGGTATCCTCTTTCCTGAGATATGACAGAAGCTTAGCTTTCATTTGATTCCAAACTCTTTCTCTTGTGTGTTTGCAGGAGGACTCGTAAAATTTTCGATGTGGCAGTTTCCGTTCACAAGAACATTCAGCATAGAGACATTGAAGTTGGTCGGAGTCTCGGCAACTGGATTCTCCGTTGGCTCGACCGGATGAAACCGGCTGCTCAGATCCGTACTCGACCTGAACCAAACTCCAAAGTTGACAAGGCAAAAAGGCTATCGGAATCAAACACGACCCAGAGTCCACCAAAACGTGAATCCGATAGGCACTTGTTCTCTTCACTGAATCACTTCCAACACAGGCCTTTCCCGACCGTCTCTACCATGATCCAGCCACCTAGTAGACCTAATGGAATTACTACTCAGTACAGACATTACAGTGCCGGTGCACACGCCAGTCTGATTCCTCCGAGCTATGTAAGAGGCAGCGAGTTCGATGGTGTAATCAGGAAGGACATTTTGCAGTGGATGTTACAGAGATGACAATCAAGCATCAAAATCTCCCGACATAATTGAGCACCTTTCTACTTTTAAATTTCATAAACTAATGTGACTCTGTGGATCGTTTCGGAAGTATGTCTCAACCTCTTGTCTTAACCAATGATGTAAAGTTTCCAAGCGTGAATTACGCTCACTTGGCCAGCATCTCTCTAGCATACTTTTGATCATGATTGCTTCAAATCACCCAATGCTCTTCTCATGAAGCGCGATTGGTTTGTCATTTGGTAATAGCACAATATTTGTGCCTTAACTCGAGGCATAAGTCTGGGTCACAAGCGGCAGTGAGTAATCAGAGAGAGCTAATCTTGGAGTATCTGAGAGCCTGGAGATTGGTCAATGGCCGAGCGATGAACCCCAACTCCCTTAATTATGTCGGCTTTGGCCAATCAAACATCGCTACAATATTTGTTACGTCCACCTCCAACTCACGAACATGTTGATTGTTGAAAACTAATCATACACTAAAAGTAACTGAAGGATAACTAAGGGAAGTGCCCACAGGTGAATAAATCTCAACCTCATAAATCATCAAATGCAGCAGAATGAATGGTCTTAAGAGAACACCTGACAATGGATCTGGCCGTCTCCATCGCTATCAGCCTCATTAATCATCCCGCCAACTCCGCCACCGTCAAGGCATGGCCAAGCTTAGCCATGGTGTAATGACCTGCTTCCCCAACGTCCGACCCGGGGTTCGAAGTGGATGTTATGGACACGCGTATACTCATTCTAAACAACCTGACGTGTCCCGTTACTAGTCCCAGGAGTCAACGTATGCACTGCCTTCTGTGAAATACCAATCCATCCATTTCCATATACTTCTCCTTACAGTCCTACGCACGGAGAGGATGAGTAATTGGGTTACTTAGTGTAGCGGTTCTAGACCAGTCTCTCCTCATGACACTCTGTACTAAATACGGAAAATAGGATTGACTAGCAACTTACTATCAAGCATGCATTCAATACTATATCGGCATCAAACATTGCAACCTAAATGCTACAACAAACATAGCAACCTAAATGCTACAACAAACATTGCAAGAACTTAGTCATTGCTACACATGGACTCGACCAACACAACTGACTCGGCTCCAAGAAACTTAGACGTAAGGACCTATGGCTCGCTCACAGACGTCCACCTCGTGTCTGTCTGCCATGCATCCGTTATACAACCGACCCGCTGCTTCCTATGTAGCCACCCGCTCGTAGCCCGTTGGCCCTGTATGACACTGTCTGCCATGTGGTCTTGATGATCACTTATGCCCCAACTCGGCATGACTAAACGGGCCCCGTACGACACTGTCTGCCATGTGGTCTTGATGATCACTTATGCCAAACTCGGCATGACTAAATCCTACAGCGCCCATTAACTTCAGTCCTTTCGCGGTCTCTCACATTAACTCATCATCTCTTTCTACACGCCACCCGTTCTTGTTGTCTTAACACATCACATTCTAATTATCATTCTCGTTAACTCATTCATTCAACGCCACCCGTTCTTGGTGTTACATGAAATACACTTGACATTCATTTACTCGTTCATAGTAGCATCTTTCATTTGAATCATTCAAACACTTATGCTATTAATTACCCTTTTAACTATTAACCTATGTGTGCAGTTCTTTCTAGCAACCTAGCTCTTCATCAAGCAACCATCACAAGCATTAAGAAAACCTATCACACAAGCAAGCAGACCATATCATTCATTCACATCAACGCAAGACAGTCCATTATTGTCTTTTATATAGTGGGAAGGTTCTTATGCAATATGATTCATCCATCTATCAACTTAGCATCCATTATGATCTTTCAAACTAACTTCAAAAAACACTAACCAAACCCTAATTCCAACATTCATTAGTATAAAGGACATGATAGAATATTGGGTTCGGAACACCTTACCTTAAACTAGATCGGGAGATAGATCTGGAGAACTGGAACAAGAGAAAAAGAGATCGAGCAATTACAACGAACAGCGACCAACCACCACTTGGCGGCCACCACACACGTCCGCCGGCGAGGAGAGAGAGGCCGATGAAGAGATAGAAAGAGGAGAGTCGCGAGAGGAAAGAGAAAAGAAGAGAAGATGCTATAGTTTCAGCCTCTAGGATTTTTCTACAGAGTTTCGCTTTAGTTTATGAATGAGACAAAATAGATAAGAGGTCTCTCTATTTATAAGAAAAGAACGAGGAACCCTAGGTTTTATTCTATTGGACTGTCCTAGGTTTTACTTTAATGGGCTGCAGTCCTAGTGGACTCTCTTAAGAAATTTTGGACTGTTACACAAGGAATGAACCAAATCCGCCGCAGTGATAAATCCATCCCCATCAGTATCGAATATCCAGAAAAACCTTAGAAGTTGCTCTTCCGTGTAAGGAGCCGTCATTTTCGCCTCTGAAAGAAGCTTCAACCAGACCTAAGCCACAACTCCAGGAACTCGATAAGTCAATTGCTTATAGTGTCGGCTTTATCAGTTAGTGTCTCGAATTAGCCAGGACTTGGTTTAATCCCGAGTGCTTGGATAAGTGAGCTTTCATCTTTGTTTCGATTGAATACTCAGAAAATATTTCGAAGCTCTTTGATTTGCTCATCGTATAAATTTTTGGAGGCTTTGTCCCTTTCTTTATGTACACCTTTTCTTATGTCTAACTTAGATATAACACAATCTGGAATTTATTTGTGTGTGTACTAGATTCATTTTTCAAAAGATCCAGTCTCAAACTGAAACTTATTTTAGTCCAAAAAAAGAAAAAAAAAACAACTTGTCTCTATCTAGCACAATTTAATGGCGATAAAACGAAGATTTTATAGCTTTTTATCGCTGAAATATACTGAAGTAGAGAAAAAGTCATAAAATTATATTTACTAAAACTTAGCGCATAATTTTGGCTTTTTCTCAAAAAATTTATTTAATTTCCCAAACAATTTAGTATGTCATAGTTTTTTATATATTGAAAGTAATGAAGTGGTATATAAAATGACCCAGTTTCATTTTAATTTTCACTTTTCATGTTTTTACATAAATTAGTAAGAACGTTCAATATTTTGTTGTATTTTTCTAAAAACAAGTTTATTTATGTACTTATTTTTTATTTTATTTGATTGTTGGATATTATATATATTTCGTACTAAACACATTGAGATCCTTCAAAATAAATCAAATAAACTTTTATCTATGATGGTTTTCATGAATTTACATATAAATTTACAAGAAACTGTGTTTTCATCATATATTTTGGAGTTTCAGGTTGTTTTATTTTTACTTTAATGTTTATTTTCTTAATGTATTGAACTTAATCAAACAACGGTTCTCGAGTAGTTAAATGAGTCCACCATGACAATTGACCGATCGAGAGAGCATGGTTTTCATGTTAACAACTTCTAATAATTAATTCAAATTTTCTTATAAGTTAATAATATTTTCTATCTTTTCAATTTAATTATAAATATATTTTTATTTTATTTTAAAATATATTATAAAAATTTACCCTATGTTTTGATATATTAATTCTTAAATATTAAAATATAATTATTATTTTATTTAAAAAAAATTAATTTAAAATATAAATAAAAAATATTGATTACATATATTTTATATGTATAATATAATTAATCAAAATATAAAATTTTCCTCACAAAAATTTATAATATAAAATAAATTTATATTATATATGTTATGTATGTATCCCGATATGTGGGATTCACTCTTCTGATAATGATGGATGGTGCTTCACACAGTGTAGAAGGTACATAATTAATTCTGGATATGTAGTAGAACGATGATACCTAAATAGGACCGGAAATGTGCCTCCTTATTGCCCGGAAACATAGGAGTTAAAGACATATACTTGGAAAATCAATTGCTCACACACTTTCTGTGGGAAATCATTTCAAGATCTTTACCGATGTTGAAGAGTATTAGATCTAGAGGAATTAAGTGCGATCTACAGTGTGAATGATGTGGTGCATAAGAGGAAACCATTAATCATGTTTCTTTGAATTCCCTCCGGCTATTCAAATATGGGCCATTTCAAGAATTCCTACTAATCCAAGGAATTTCCTTTTACAATCAATATTACGAATATGGTTATTTTTTTAGGAGGACTGCTACATATACTCATAATCATCATTTTGCATAGATTCTATGGTATATTTGGAAGGAGAAAATGATAAGGTTTTCAGTGTCTTTGATAAGGACCCCCGAGATACTCTTCAATTGGCAGAAACAGAAGCAATATGTGGTTAGAGGCACAATTAGGGAACAAATAGATCGGGACTCAAATCATCACCACACCTCAACAAGAGGAGGAACATACAAAATACACAACCAAGAATAGGAAGATGGTATTTCACAGATGGTTCCTGGAAAGATAAGGACTTGTACTCAGGTCATGGATGGTATAGTACCATCAGGGGTTTGAAGCTCTGGAGGCACGAAGCTCCAGAGAAAGTCTATCACCCTTGGACACGGAGATTGAAGCATTCATCTCGGCGATGGAATGCATGAAAAAAATATGAAAATTCAGTGTGACTTTTGCAACAGATTGTTCTCAGTTGGTGAAGATTGTTTCAGAACCCGAAGAATGGTCTGCCTTTGCAACCTATGTTGAAGAAATACAAGTACTGAAGAAAAGTTTTAGAAGCTTCAAAATCAAGTGCGTTCCCATGACTCAAAATTCAATGGGGGATAATAATGCACGTGGTGCTCATCTTCAACAGGCTCCTTTTGTTCATATAGACACAGAGCTCCCCTTTTGGTTAGCAGAATTTTAGATGAGTCTATTTAAGCTGACGACAATTAAAACCCGAAAAATAATAAACTAAGTGATTTAAATTAATTTAATTTTGCTATATTATCTTTACATGAGGAGAGTGATTAGTTTTTGAACAGGTTTTGTAGGTCATTTACATTTAAAAAAGGACTGTTATTTCTCAAAGTCACTAGAAAGATTCATTTTATTTTCCTTTTTCATCCAAATTTATTTTGTTAAAAGCATCATCCACTTTGAAAATCCACATATTTCAATGTCTACAAAGACGAATTTTTAATCTGAAAATTCACTTTGCAACTTCTTACCCATTGATGTTTAAGATTTCCTCAGAGTATTCAGGCTCATCAAGATGGTGTGTGTTCACTTCTGTTGCCAAAGTTCTTGCTGCCTTTTATTCATTTGTTGTCCAGACCATAATTCATCATATGTTTTTTTTTGTTTCATATTGCTTCATTTCACCACTTAGAACTTGTATTATTTCCATATTAAATTTCTTTTGTGTTATGTATGCATCTATCCAATGTCTTTATGCCTCCCGTTTAGCTTTTGATGCATTTAGTGTGACGGTTTTGTTGTACTTGAACAACTTCTCCATGACTGGAGTATTTATAAAAGTTGGTTTGAACAAAAAGAAAATCCTAATTCGGGACATACAAGTTCAATGCATGAATTCGATTGTGAATTGTTTGGAAGATGTTTATTGATCGATCAAATGTGATTACAAAGAGAGAAAACTAAGAACTTGTAAAATGATTGAACTCGACAAAAACGATAACCGGTGAAAAGCCTAGTTCTTGTGCCGAAATGCGAGTGTTTTTTAAATGTGCCTTCTCGATCTTTATTCTTCTTCATTTATACTCGACTTGTTGCATTTTTCTCCAAATCAGCATTTAATTATGTTTACTCGATCGGTTTTTTTGAGACATATAATCCATCTCCAACAACATAAAATGAAAATGATGAGAAAAAAAATAAAGACAATTACGACATAGTATATTTACCATGATACTACTTTTTCACATGACTTTCATAGAAAAAAGGCTCAAATATGGGAAGGAAATTTGATCTTTAATACATATTGTTTAGAGGAATTATTTACTTAGGAAGCAAGTGTCATGACACTACAAAAAAACTAGTGAATTGTATCACTTAAATTGTATCACAAAAATAAGTGATACCATTTTAAATTACTTATTTAGAAATGACGCAAATATATAAAAAAATTGAATCAATTAGAACAATTGATGTTTTAATTAATTAATTCAAATAAAATGATACAGATTATATGAATTTGCATCATTTTCACAAAATTTATATTGTTATTTAAATTTATATCAATTCCACAATTGATGCATTTATGATTTTGGTTAACATCATTTAATAAAATGATATATAATTTATATCAATAAAAAATTGATGCTAACAAAAAAATTATATATGTAACTTTATTAGAAATGATGTCAGATTATCTTAATTTGCATCATTTAAAATATCAGATACAGTAAAATTTATTAACTTGTTGTCCAAAAATTTATTTTCATCGATAAAACAAGTTATATATATATATATATATATATAATTTTATATAGTGAAATTCTTTAAATGATCAGTTACAATCCCTAGAAAAATGGAACCTTTACTACAATCCCAAATGAAATGTTAACCAATTAATCTACTAATAATAGCAAACCCAATTAATTCCAAAGGGTTGTGTTGTTTCATTCTAAAAGGTTGTGTTGTTTCATTTAAATGTTGTGTTGTTTCATTCTAAAAGGTGCATTACTAATTGACAAAAGATGTGTCTTTCTATGTTGATTTATGTTTTTTTTTTATCATGCAATGATTTAAATATATTTTTGAAAATGTGTAACAATTTGTTTTATGATTCTTAGAATCTGTTTTAAAAAAAATCTAAAATAAGTGTTTAAAGATGTATCTATTGATCATAAAACTTGAATTAGTTTAAAATAAGTTTTTAAAGACATATTCTTAGATATTTTAATAAATTCTTAAAAATAAATAAAAATTTCAAGATGAAAAGACACATATTTTAGATAATTTTTAGAATAAAACATTGCAACTGTTAATGACAGACCATTACAATCTTTGGTGGCTGACTATTATAACCGTTGGTGATGAATCATTGTAACTTTTAATGTTAACCACTGCAATCTTTAATTGTCAACCGTTACAACCTTTAGATTTTTATATAAGGAATTGTGAACACTGATAAATCCAAATCAAAATAATAATAAAAAAACATCACAACAATCACAAATATATTAGATAAAAAGGATTATTGTTATGCTGGGAACCCAGTAAACTTCAAATAACACAAGGGTGCAAGTATACTAAATAGCTTTTTCCACGAGTCATTGTTTTAAGGAGATTGCTATTGATGCACACCACACGTCGACCAAGTCAATTTCAGATTAATCATTTAACCAGGGAAAACCAGATGTACAATTATCTTTTTGATGCGTAGGTCAAAATTTCAGACAATCTGATGATCGGAAACAATAATGATAATAAATTTGTGCGCCGTGAGCGAATTCTACTCTCCTCTTACAATGTCCTCCCTCTATATTTTACCATTCGAGTTATAAAAAAAACTTACTACAACACGTAATGGCGCTAATGTGGAAAACCTCTGAATTACGTGTAAGTTGTGTTCCATGTTCAACTTTGATTTGCGTTTGCAGTCTACCCATTATCCATCAACAGCCAATCGTGAAAACGGATGAGCGAAAAAAATATGACGTCATCTGTAATAGACCTAACGATGTTGCATTTGGTTTTAAATTCACATCCTCTAGGAGTCGCACCCTTTTGGTGTCAACATCTCATTTGCATCTAATAAATATAAACATGAGAATTTGAAATTCTGTATCCCCTTATAATTCCACCATCATCATCAAATACGTTAGAATCATCACCTTTGCTGAGAATTGTCTCTGCAATTGTTTTCTTTTCTGATTTTAGTGCTTGCTCCATTTTTTATAGGAAAATATCAAGTTAGTGGTTGTTTTATTTCAAGATATACAACTCTTTTGAATGATTATGATTGAACGTGTGCGAGCAGATGGATGGAGTGAATTAATGCCTCCTTTTTGTGGCCCCCAACAATCAGTAATTCACTCTTTTTTTCTCAGATTTTTTTTAACAACTTTCTTGCTCAGATTATTTAAATATATTTATAACATTGTATATTTACAAAATTAAAATATATCAATAATTATATTTATTAGGTCTCACATTGGTTTTAAAAAATACATTAGAGCAAATATTATCTCTATTATATGATTCTTTTATTTTAGAGAAAAAATAACAAAATACATTGAAATAGTCTTAACTACAAACAACAATTGCAAAATTTTGTTTTATCGTATTGCATTTGCTTGTTACCAAATGCAAATCTAAGTAAAGATGAGAAGAACAGATGCATATTTTTAAGCACCTACTCTTACCACTAGAAGCAAAAGACATTGATCTGTTTTCTGATTTTAATAATTATATATCAGTTAAGGAGAATAGATATGATCAAAAAATGAAATTTCTTGCTTTTTCGTAAAAATATTAAAACAATTACTAAAAAATATTTGAAAATGTGTCTTTTGATTTTTGAAGCTGCATAGGTTTTCATGGATATTATTTTTGTTTTGTTTTTTATGTCTATTTATCATACCTTTAGAAAAATTAAATAAATATTTAAAAGTATATATTTTATCAAAAAGTTTGGACAGTGATCTATGAATGTGTTTTTTCATATTTTCTCATTTCTATGTACTATAATTTCAAGGATCTAAAAAAAATGTTTCTACTATTAACCAACCAATTTTTCACAAATTAAGTTTTATCAAAATGTTGATGTCTGTTGGTATATTTTTACAGGTCTGGAACAACTAAATATCAATACATATCAATATATCCTGGGAAATACTATTGGTGCAGTTATATATATGGTTTGAATCAGGACTGGTTTGAACACATGATTCGGCCGTTTACCAATGAACATACATGACCTTTTGCAATGTGTCTTTTGGTCGTATATATATATATATGAGACATGGAAAAGAGAGAAAAAGGTTAAATGAAACATTTAGTGATTGTTAATTTTTGTCTGTGATATGATTTTTATTATGACTCTTACATTCATTTCTATATCAGATTTAAATCATATTCATCATTAATCATACAAAAGTATGTGTACGGTCTACACATTTTGTAAAAAATAAATAAAAAATTACATGTACAAAGTGGTAAGTTGTAAGCAAATAAGTATAAGTTATAATAGCGCATTTTATAAATATTTTAATTTTATTATATTTCTATACTTCTACGTGTTCTAACATTTACTGAAATTTCTTTTATTTTCTATTCAATATTTTTTCTTTTATTTTGCTGTACTGAGTTTTCATTTTTTTATGTTTTACTAGCGTAAGTTCTTATATTGCTAAGAAAAAAATCTGTTTCTATTTGTGAGAAAAATTTATATTTTCTCCCTTAATGTACCATATTTAGTGTAAGAAAATTGTTTCAGTTATTCAGTATCAACTACATCATTTTAAAGGCCGTCAACTACGTCATGCCTTTTATATTTTTTCAGTTGAACAATACTCCATCTGTTCAAAAATACATGAAGGTTTAGAATAATGCACAACAATAAAAAAATGATTTT
Source organism: Brassica rapa (assembly GCF_000309985.2). Lineage (NCBI taxonomy): Eukaryota > Viridiplantae > Streptophyta > Magnoliopsida > Brassicales > Brassicaceae > Brassica > Brassica rapa. The sequence continues at coordinate 25,452,030 of NC_024803.2, forward strand.
TACTCAAAAAAATATTTATAGATATAAATTGAAAATTATTCAACCAATTAAAAAATAGACTAGAAAATATCAATGGTTACTAAATTTCTGATAAAATTAAAAGTAATATTAAAATATGATAATATCATCTATTTTGAAAAACCAAAAACTTTCTTAAATATCATCTAATTTAAAACAGAGGGAGTATTTATTAAAATTTTGATAGGTTTTGGGAAACCGGAAAAATAACTAAATCATATATGAAGAGTTTTCAAGTATTTTAGAGACTGAAACCTACTCAGATTGAACAGAAACTATTCTGGTATGTGAGTCTAAAACTACTCTACTTATATAATTTTGTCTTTTCATAATAATTTATTATCTTAAATATTGCATTTTTTCAAAAGAAGTTATCAAAATATCTAAAAATATGTTTTCCATCCTAAAATTATATTAGTTTAAAAGTTGTAAAAATGTTCAAGGATGTGGGTCTCTTAATCCTAAAAATACAATAGTTTATCAAAAGGTGTAAAAGATGTATAAGGACATATCTTAACATTTTAGGAATATGTATTTTTATGCTAAGTATGCAAAGATTTTCGAGAGATTGTGAAAATGAATAAAAATGTGTCTTATCATTCTAGGATAGTGTTTTTTTTATTATAAATAGGAATCCAAAAATTGTCAAAATAAATTATTTTCTAAAAATTGCAATAGTTGACAATTTTGTCAAAATGTCTAAGAATGTATATTTTGTAATGATGTTTATAAGTTGTAAAAATATGTCTTATCATCTTTTTAAACGTGTATTTTAATGTTAATTACATGAAATCAATGTTTGTAATGTAGGTACTTTTTCAAAGGCAATTGTAAACAGTTTTTACAAATAATTTTTTTAATGATATTTTTTGTAAAATGAGTTTCCGTGCGACATCGCACGGGTTCATTACCTAGTTAAAATAACATCAACTTAAGAGAAAAAAAAAGATTACGAGAAGTAGTATAACTGATTCACCTCAACTTGTGGCTTTATATTGGGGCTTTAATTTAGAATTTAGATCATGTGTTATTATATAAATGATTCACCTCAACAAATGATATTCTCTTCTCTCAAAATCCTCATCTTCATTCTTTTTTTCTTTCAGATTCTTAATCTCTTGTATTTGTTTCTTCTTATGAAGAACTTCAAAAGAAACTGGAATTTGCTAATCAGTGAATCTGACTGAAATTTTGGAGAGGTATTTTTTTCATTCTTCTCTTGGTTCAAAGATTACAAGTTTTTAAAAAAAATTATGTTTATGGTTTAAATATTCTTCGTTGCTAGGATCAGGAACTTCAAAAATTATATAAGGAGATGACGTTCATACAAAAATGGAGGAAGAATAGAAATCTTAAGGAATATTGATTAGTGGAGAATTCTACAATGCACAAGAAGGATCTCCATATTTATTTTCATGGAATATTTTGTTCAATCATTTTCATGGAAAAATTTGTTCAAGGAATATTTTCTCCCTTTTAATTTATCTTCTTGTTTCTTTTGAGTCATGTAAATTTTTTCTTTGTAAAATTTTATTTTCAAAAGGAAAATAAAAAATGTTAATGAAAAATTATTGTCTTTAATTTATATATTGACGAAAATCATTTACTGTACAAATGATAATAATATTATTAATTAGCAATTATAAATTAAATAATTACGAAATCATTTTAAAATTAATTTTAATAAATGATATAAATAATTTGAATCAACTATTTGAAACGATTTCAATATTAACATCATATATAAGAAACTGATGTAGTTGTTAAAATCATTTTTTTAATTGATACATAATGATATCACGTACAATAATTGATGTAAATACTAAATATGTTTACAGCATTTATTAATAAATTGATGCAAATTATTTGCATCATCACTTTCAGAGTCATTTATACAAATGATGCAAAATCTTTTTACATCATTTATAACTAATGCAAAAATAAAAAAAATAAATGATGTTAAACACCTCCTTTTTGTAGTGTGAATAAACAGCAAACATGTGAAAGCATAAATTTATTTTATAAGAACTATCTGATATTCAAGTTGATATGGAAAAGAAAATAAACAAAAACATGGATGTTATGTCAAAATGATCAAATAAAATAAAAATAACTTAGGAAAATGGATGAATGATTCTAGATCTAAATAAAAAAGCACTTTGGTGGAGGAGGCCTATCTTATGAATAGGATGGCCGAAATAATTTATAATATGATGAAATTATAACATGAGATTAAGAAATTAGTGTTTTAAAAACTAAAACTTTTAAAAATGCATAAATGAAAGTCAATAATCAGATATTTAAATATTAAATATACTGTTTTTTATCCTCATAAAAGGTATATATAAATTTAAATAATATATTATAAATCGTAGGCAATTTAAAATTTTGGCGTCTTTAAATTTTGTACATGTATCTGGTCTTGTTCTTTCAAAATGTGAATCAATGGGTGTGTGGCTATTGATATAAAGAAGATGACATAAGCATGGGTTGATATGTTGTCATAACCATTAATTTTTAACTATATTTGTATTTGACAACATGGTCACATTTGCAAGTGACAAATGCCAAAAAACTAAGGCCAGGTGTTATTATCAATTAAGTTATCTGAACCATTGTACTGTATCTCTAGATATTTTTATAATAAGTTCAAAGACCAAATTAAATAAGTGAAGTCAAAATTTTCACTGAAACAGATTAAAAGAAGATTGTTTGTTACATTATTTATAGGTGACCATATGACTATACATGTGGATATACATAAATTATATGGTTAAAATGACATACATATAGCAAAAAATAGATGTCATGTACCTAATACCATAAAAAATTTGTTTACATTTTTACTCCTCAAAATTCTTATTTTTTGTTGTCGGAAAAGTGGACCAGATGTTAAAATGCGACGAACGAGTATTAAAACCAATTCAATCCAGATGGAAAATTGACTAGAGCCAATTCAACTAACTTCCACTACTTAAAATATCAGTTAAATTGGATAGGGTTTTTTTTCTATTGGAATTAATGTGCTTTTAATATTGGATTGTCTGATTATGATGTATTGTCTATTATTTCAGCAACAAAAATATAGTTAAGATGTGAATTACAGAATATGTGTTAGTTGATAAATGTTATATCTTGTTAACGATATAATATGTGTATATACATTAGTATTGTTTAGATGTATGACAATGGGATGGCTTATACTCGGTGTAGCTGGTTTTGCTAAACTAATTGAATGTAATATAAAAAAATTACTTAACTTTTTAATTCGAATGGAAAAGTAGATGTATTGCTAATATTACTAATAGATTTTATATTCTTGTGGGAGGGCAAGAGACTCATTTTTATTTATTTAGAGAAATAGATATGCTGGCAACTATATATATTGGTTATTTATACTCAATCAATAATTGTCAAAGCCTTTTATAACACTAGTTTATGTAACTTTAAAGATGTTATAGTTTTTCTTATTTTAGTAGTATTAATTTTGATTAAAAACAGTGTGATTTGCTTCCAAATAAAAAAATTGAGAGATTCTTCCTTTAAAAACCAAACTAGATTTTGACCCGCGCTTTCAAAGCGCGGGTTTATTTTTGTTTTTTTTTTCAATTGACAAATATTTAGTAAATGTCACATTTTCATATATTTGTGCTTTATTTTATAAAAGACTTAAAATTTTTATCTTTATTTATCGTATTTCATTTTAAATGACTATTTATGTTAAAAAAATTAAACTTTATTTTTTTTAATGAATTAAGTTGGTATAACTCTGATAAATTAATTTTATTATGAGGTAAATATTTTAATTAAAAAATTATATACTTTTAATAAAGATTTATACTTTTCAATAAAAAAATTCAATTATTTTTATGAATGCTTAAATTATATTAAGAAAAGAAAAAAATAATAATTAAGAATAGTTGAAAAAAAAATTATTTTAACTTGGACTCATGAATGGCCCAAAGGAAAAAAAAAAGTGAGAATTGAATCTGATTTTTTAATAGGCCCAAATGGCTCAAGAGAGATTTGATTTGGGCTGGATCCAAAAATAATGACCCAATATAGATTTGTTATTAATATTACTTAATTGTCCTTAATGAAACATGCAATGTTAGTGAAGAAAACATGCCCCTAAGGTAATTATGACAATATGATCCTGCTTTAATAGTATAGATGGAAAGTTATGTTTCTGAATAGTTCATTGTGATTTATAAGGTCTTTATCACACTGTTATTTTCTATTTGAAGCCATTAACTTTTCACTAAACACAGTGCTACTCAAAAGTGGATTGGAGATATCTTTTACCATAGAAGTATGTCTCCACACATATAACAAAAACAAGATATTACCCTCATCTAAAAGCAACGCTCGAGTAAAGTTATAACAAGTTAAAATGCTACCATTTCGAAGTTTATATGTCTATCAGAATTCTTTGCTACACAAAGGATGTTCGTGAATTGGTACTTCGCTCCAAAAAACAATTTGCCGAGAAGAACTACCGCCATATCCTCAACTCTATGCATACATTATAATTTCAAGCAACTTTTTCAATGAATTTTAGGGAACATTGCATCCATATTGAAATTTATCTCATAATTATCACCGTCCACAACAATTCATGAGATAAATACACTTTTTAAATTGATAATAAAAAATAACACCACAACAATATATGAGATAAATACACTTTTTAAATTGATAATAAAAAATAACATATAGTGAATTTTCAAGTTTATAAATGTGTTATGTCTGTAATCAAAAGCATGGCGGCAATAGGTTCAAAATTCATAGGAAAAGTTGGTCACTATATATCATTTCGCCAAGAAGGGATGCATGTCTCCATTCTCGTGAATGATATTACATGATCCTATGTTGCGGAACTCCAAAATAACTCACCTACTCAATATGGAACACAAATAAGTGAAAACATAGTACTCCAATACAAATTCCAAAACTGTAGAACGACAAAGTTCTCTATATCTTTTCATCCTTCAGAAAAATTCATGTTCATCATAATTCAAGAATCTACATAGGCTTATCAAAACTGAAATGTCAATAAGCAATTCAATGTTGGAGTTCCCAAGATAAAATTATTAATTCAGGTCGATTTGCTTTGGAGGAAGAGCTAAATTCAACATGGAAAAAAATAGGAAAAAAAGTTATACAAAATGGTGGAATAGAATTTTATTTTTTCAACTCTAGAAAATATGGTTTGGATGGCATCATATTATTTTTGTCTGGATAATGATCTCATAAATTGTTTTCCTTTAAGTTGTTCTCCCAAGTCATTTGCTTTAAATTATTCTCAGAAAAATGTGATGTGAAAAGCCCTTTTTCAAAAAAAAAAAGTGATGTGAAACGGAAGATAAGGTACTAGAACAGTTATGCAGGAAAAAGAAGTTTATGTATCATGATGTAGACATATTAACCAAATCAAAGAATAATGTTTAGAAAAGTTGTGATTATTTACTCTTATTTACTTATAATATTTAGGAGGATACCAAATTCAAAACTTGTATACTTTAGCATAAAAGGAAGATAATTTTCCACCTGAAAAGAGCGACCATCGAGAACAAAATCTTTTGTTGAATGAACTATAAAGGTTAAAATTCTAAGAACATTACTAGAATGTTTGCTTTGTGAGGTATGATCACACAAAAGAATGAAATCTGATGGTCTATTTTACTTTGAATAAGACGTTACCTAACAATCATTTTTAATTCCTGAAAGAATTTTATTTTTCTATATATTAAAACGCATGTCTTATTGGTTGAAGTTTACAGTCTAAATATGTTACATTAGATATGAGGTTGTAGATATGAAAGTTGTAACTTACAGTCTTTTACAATAACGAAAAAAAAATCAGATTAAATATTTTTTTTTGAAACACCAGATTTTATATTTTATAATTATGATTTCATAAGAAAAAAAATTGTTGACCAAATGAAATTCTGTATTTAGCGAAACCTACTAAACTGACTAAAAGTCTTTAAAATATACTTGTTTTAAACTTATTTTTAAAAGAGGAATCAAAAGTTTCATAACTGTTACCAATCATACATTTTTCACTAGCTACTATCACTAGCTATGAATTATGATTGTCACCCCTATTGACTGATAACAAAAAATTCAAAGATGTGCATGGCTCAAATCTTGGTGTATAATGTAGATGTAGTTAGAACATTAAATTTATTTTATTAAAACGATGAGAACTTGCGGGAAACGTATCCAATGTGTAGTGTGTATAATATAACTATATATCCGTTAAAATAATAATAAAAATAATCAATATGGCTCTGTTTTTCAATAGTCAATTCACAACTAGTATTGGATCAGAATAATTTGATTTAAATTGATTTGATATGAGCAGTCAAAAGTTGAAATTAAAAATGAAAGATGTATATTATAGTATATATCAAAGATTTAAAATACAATCTGAATGGTTGGTTATCGTAGTGGTACTTATATAAATCTGTCATCGAATTTTCCATGTGAAAACTATATGCTTTTATTACAATCCACCAAAATTTAATTATTGTAAACGAATTAGTGTGCTGGGAATTTAATAGATGCTAATTTAAATGATGGGTATTAGGTTTTAAAGCTATACCTTTTGAACAAATGTGTGATTCCCTATTAGTTTTCTTTATCTTGCCATCGAGAGAAAACATGTTTTTTAACATGTTTTTTTTTATTACCAACAAACTGAATATGAGCGTCTATGAATAGATTGATATTCGGCTTTGTTGAATTTCTGCAAATTAAAGGAATACTATACGGTTGACAAAAAAAAGGAATACTATACCGTCCTTTTTTTTCTTTTTTAGTTTTAAATATATTTATAATTAATTTCGAAAAAGAGAACCATAACAAAACTTCCAGTTTAGCGGACGAAAGCTTCCAGTTTAGCGGACGAAAGAACAGTATTCTAACAAATAGATTACATTTATCGCGTGTATACAAAGATAAATAAATAAAATACTGAAAGAAGAAAGAAAAAAACTTCAACTTAAGAAATTAGAGCTGGAATCCGATAATCACAAAGCGAAAACCAATACTAAACAAAGGAAGGTTAAAATACAGCCGCACTCTAATCATGCATGTCAAATACCCGAGAAGCCGGATGGACACAACCACTAGAACATAGCTCTAGTGCTGGGATATTGTGGCCAAAATGCTTGAACAAAGCCCCGCCAAACCCAATGACCAAATCGAAGAGAAAAAAGACATATCATGGTCAATCAATGAGAACCAGAAGAACAGACTCGCAAACCACATACCAAAACCATAATGAAACAGATAAACGAGTCGTTGTGGACATGGGAACTGGACAAACTCAATCATGTTTTTTCACTAATAAAACAAGACGAGGACAAGCACGTGGGCCGACGCTGGAGGAAAGCAAAGAGGAAGAAGGAGTGGGGAGACTGGAGAACCAAGCCATAAACGACTCGCCTACCAGTGGCCATACGTGCCGATAGCAGAAAACACTATATGAGTCAACACACGATGACCAACCAGAGAGTATTTGACATGTCCAAGTGGAAGACCTCCTCCACAAAACTCCTCTGAGAATAGATACAAAGAAACCTTCTCGACGAGACACCAAGCGAAGGGAAAGACACGCGCCTCCGCACCAACTGCCGCAACACCAAAAGAGGTCGAGACACCATTACAAACATAGAATTGAGAGGGAGGAGCCCCCTCCTCCTGTACGAAGCCACACGCCGTCAAATACTGTGAGACGTTGGAAATCTAAAGGTAAAACAATTTTGGACGAAACATGGCCCAAAACTCCGACTAGCTTCTCCCCACATGAAGAACACACCTGGCCTGAGCTCCAAACAACTGCCTACCTCCTCGACTCTGACTCCCTCATGAACAGGAGCAAAGAGGAGAGAAAACAAAGGATCTCAGAGGCCACAAAGCATATCGGAAGGGATAAGTGGAAGATAGAGCTATCAAAGAAAAACGAGAAGTCAGGGAAGAGAGAGAGGGCTACGCCGACGAGCCGAACCGTCCTTATTATTTATGTTAATTTAATATTTTAATTTAGATACTAAATGTGTTGGTAAATTTCATATATTAATGCCTAAAATAAAGATTATATCACTTTTAAATAATACCATTTTTAGAGAAATGATCAAATGTAATAGATTTATTTCACATGTTTTCGTTTGCATGGCTGGTAAAATTTAATTTGTGGTTTTCGGTTATATAAATTAAGTTTAGAAATGTTAAAGCATTTTCAATGGAGATTTTTCAAAGGGTTCTCAAGTATTAAAATATAATAAAAATGAACAAAATAAAGGAAAAAAACAAAAAAGAGAAAATAAAAAAGCGTAACTCAAAGAAGAAAAAGCCAAAAAAATATATTGAGAAATTCTATGTATATATGGAACAGTGCCATTTGTTTTCTTTTATTTTCTGTTTAACATTAATTACATAATATATAAATATTTCTACTATATTCTTGAGGAACTCTTGAAATTTTTTATCCGGTAATTGTACTATTTGTTTTCTTTTATTTCCAGTTAAAATTAGCTATATAATATATAAATACTAGTTGGTGTCCCACACCTTGTGCGGATTAATATATCTATACATCTAACAATTTTTAATTTTAAAATTTATTTTTATAAAATAGTAATAATTAAATTAGATACAAATTTTAAATTATTATAAATTATAACAATATTCATATTGGTAATCAGTGTATTAAATTGTATTATTTTGTTTCTTATTTTTATTTATGTGATGTAGAATTTGGATCAAACTCTTTTTTATAGTAATAATAAATTAGGAAACTTTATATGTGAAATTAACACATATTGTATTGGACTGAAAAGAAATAATGTGGTACTAAAAGGATTATAAAAAAATCACAAATATAAAATATTAACAAATAACAATAGTTTAGGAATGTTCACTATCGTAAAACCAAACCATTCAAAATCGAACCAAACCGAAATAGAGAAAATATTATGGATTTGGAAGTACCGAGGATATTATTTTTAGAAAACAACAGTCTATGAATATGGATCAGTATATTAAGGGATCAAGCTGAATAAACAAAAGAAACCAACTAATTCGGATATATTAGTATACTTATATATAAATTTTATAATAATTTGTAATTGATCAATATTTTCAGTAAAAATTAGAGAAATTGGCTATAATATTAGTCATTAAAATTATAAAATACGAGTAAAGTACTGATGATATTATCGATAGATATTATTAATATCTATTTATTAATTCCTAAATATCATGATAATTATCTATTAAAATATATTTTTTAAAAAATATTAGTATATATATTGGTAAAATAGTTTAATGTTTATTAATTATTTAAAATATCATGATAAATATATAGATATCAAAATTAATAAATTAAATAATAATATTAATTAAACTAATGATTTATCCTAAAACTATGGAAAAGATGAAAAATAAGCAAATTAACTAAAGAAACTGATTAATTCAGATATATTAGTATACTTATATATAAATTTTATAATAATATGTATTTGATCAATATTTTCAGTAAAAATCAGAGAAATTAGCTATAATATTAGTCATTAAAATTATAAAATGAGAGAAAAGTAATGATGATATTATCGGTATATATTATTAAGATCTATTTATTAATTAAATGTCCTAAATATCATGTTTATTATATATTAAAATATATTTTTTAAACTATTAGTATATATATTTATCGGTAAAATAGGTTCATGTTTATCATGATTTTAAATATCATGATAAATATATAGATATCAAAAAAAAAATATTAAGTAAACTAATGATTTATCCTAAAATTATGGAAAAGTTGACAAATAAGCAAATTTACTAAAATCATGGAGAATATAACAAATAAGCCAAATCACTTCATAAATAATAGTATAGATTACTATTATATTCTTGAGAAACTTTGAAAGTTACTGATCACTAGGTGTTCTGCCCGCACATGCGGACATAGTATTCTTATAGATATTTATCTACTTACAACTATTAAATCAAAACTAACATAATAAAATATTAATTATGTTTTAAAAATTATAAATCAAACACTAGACTTTATACTTTATAATAAAAATAAATATTTTCAGATAAAAACAAAACATATTTAGGAATTATCTTATGTTTTAAAAATATATTTTATTTTTGAGAATTTTACTATACTTACTTATAGTCAATTATCTAATATAACATATAAATAAAATATTATTAATATATATTCATTAGTTTTTATCAAAATATATATATATATATATATATATATATATATGTTTATTGTTGTGCTTACTTTTAAAAACATTCACATATTAGAAATATTTTAGAAAATATATTTAGTTGTTGGATTAGCATTTAATTATAAATCGTTTTATATCTAACTATATATTTTATAATAAACTATTATTTTCATATAACAGCAGAATATATCTAAGAATTAATATTTCAAAGAATTATCTTATGTTTTAAAACATGTTTTTATTTTTGAAAATTTTATTATATTTATTTATAGTCAATTATCTAATATAATGTATAAATATAATAGTATTAATAGAAATTCGTTTATAATTATTTTTATTTTAGATAATTCTTATTGTTATTAATTTTAATCACTTACTTAATAAGATATATTTTAAATTGTTGACTAATTTATATAATAGATTTATAAAGGGTATAAACGATTTATTATTAATTTTAATCATTTTTAATCGGATAGATTTGAAATTTAATTTTAATTTTTGACTAATTTAAATAATTTATTCATTAAGGGTATGTATGATATTAACCGCTCTAAATTTTAACGTGAGAGCTCTGTTGCAAAAATTTACTTCGCAAATAATAGTATAGATTTAGATAATTCTTATAGTTATTAATTTTAATCACTTATTTAATCAGATATATTTTAAATTTGTTTTATTGTAGAGTAATTTATATAATAGATTTATTAAGGGTAGGGCTAGGCAAATAAACCGAACCCGAAAATCCGAGCCGAATCCGATCCGATAAAAATGAATCCGAATCGATCCGAACCTGACATAAATACCGAATGGATCTTGTTTTATGGTATTTTGGGTTATGGGTATTATCCGAACCGAACCCGTAATTAAATGGATATCTGATAGAAGCCGAAACATTCAAAATGCCAAAAAAGAACTTGTACCAAGCATGATCTCAATTCCTGATATGTAGCCAAAATACAGTAAGATATTATTACACATCTACAATAACTATCTACTACATGAACGTTGATGGTTGAAAGTGGCGGTTGAGGCTTGAAATTTTTAGATTTTGGTTTTATTTTCATTGAATAATTTTTTTATTTCATGAGAACTTAATTTTTCGTTTTATGATTTCATTTATTGGTTTTCTTTCTATCAATAACAACGAATACCTTTCATTTGACTTTGAATGATCATGTTTGATGTTTTTTTTTCTTATTTCTGAATCGATTTTACTTATGTTTTGGTTACAAAATATGTACAAATCAAGTACTTTAAACCCGAAGAACCGATTTTACTTATGTTTTGGTTACAAAATAGGTATAAATCAAGTACTTTAAAACCAAAGAACCGGTTGGAACCCAAAACCCGAAAGTATACCGGGCTGTACCGGTTCTATGAAGATTTATTAACCCCGATCCGAACCCGATAAAACTCGAACCGGTCCCGAACAGAATTTTTATATAATCCGAATGGGGCTGATTTTGATAAACCCGAAAAACCGAGACCCGATTGGACAAAACTGAAATCCGATTGGAACTCCGAATGCCCAGGCCTAATTAAGGGTATAAACGATTTATTATTGATTTTAATCACTTTTTAATCGGAGAGATTTGGAATTTGTTTTTAATTTTTGACTAATTTAAATAATTTATTCATTAAGGGTATATATTAGGCCTGGGCATTTTAACCTGGACCCGAAGACCTGAACCGGAACCGACCCAAAAATACTCGATCTGGAACCGAACCGAAAATTTACAAGTACCTTTTGGGTCTAAATGATTTTACCCAAAATAACCGAAACCGAAAAAGAACCAACCCAAATAGACCCGGACCCGAAAAGAACTGATCCGAATAGACCCGACCCGATAAAAACCGATTTGTACCCGACTTAAAAACATGTATATCTATGATGTTTTTGTGTTCTATTTTATATATATTATTTTATGATTTAGTTGAAATATCGTTTGTTAACAACATTTGTTATTATTTTTTAACATTTTATAAGTAATATAAAATTTTTAAATGTAAAATTTAGAGTTTTAAAATGATTTATTTTAATTATTCATAGTTTCATTTAAGTTGTTTTGTAAAATTTTAGATATATATGACAAATATTCAACTAAAGTTGATGGAATTGGGTATATCATGTCCTTTTCAGATCCTAAATATCCGAACCCGATCCGGACCCGATATGGACCCGAAAAATTACAGGTATTTTATGGGTATTTTAATTTTAGACCCGAACCGACCCGGATCTGAGAAGAACCGGCCCGAACCCGAACTGAAAATTTCTAAATGCCTATTGGGTCTAAATATTTAGGACCCGAAAAGACCCGGACCCGAAAGGAACCGGCCCGAACCTGACCCGAAGACCTGAATGCCCACGTCTAGTATATACGATATTAACCGTTTTAGCTTTTAACGTGAGAGCTCCGTTGCAAAAATTTACTTCGCAAATAATAGTATAGATGATTCTGTTAAAACAGAGTCTACTAGTAATCATTTATAAATAAAATATATTAAAAAAAATTAAAAAAAGAATAAGAGACTCTCTCTCTCTCTTTTTAATTAAAAATGAATATGAAACTCACTCAAACGATATTCTCTAAAGAGTTTTTGAAACATCCATCACACACTTATCACCATTGATCAATAGTTTAATATATTAAAACATGTTTCGAGAGTTTCTCACCAATGTCAACGACCTAATATAAAAGAAATTTATAATTAAATTTAAAAAAACTTGATTTAAGGAAAATACAATATTGATTACATAACAAATTTCAACCTAAAACTTATTTAAAATCAAATATGATAAAACTTGATTCACATCAACCACCTAACTTTTTTATCCAATAATGTTACATATATACTCTCTCCGTTCCTAAATGTATGATGTTTTACAAAATTTTGATGTTCTAATTTATAAGTTGTTTTTATTTTCATATATAACTTTTATTTATTAAAAACTGTGTATACAATCATGTTTTAATAATCTATTTTATAATTGGTTAAATACCATTAATTTATAATTTTATTGATATTTTTTAGAAAAAAAAAGTTTTCTTAATATGTATGCTTCTACGTAAACATCTTATATTTAGGAACATAGGGGTATATTAAGAGAAATTGCATTATGTAGCTCAAAACAGTTAAATTAAGAAAGTAATCAAAACTTATTTTCTCTTTCTTCTTTTCTCTTCTATCTCTCTACTTTTTTTAAGAAATCTAATTTTGGTTTTTTGGTTAGTTCACCAATTCTCCCATATATCAAACTATATTTCTTTTAATTCATAGACAAAATTATACATACACATAGCGAAAACAAATATCTAGATAACAAAATATTCTCGAAGCATGTGTTTTTTTATTAGACCGTAGTTCTAAATTCTAATTGTCGTGAAGGTGTTTGCATATTGCATTGACCATTCAATAGCCAAATCTGTACCTAACTCTACATAGATATGGATTTTTCAAACAATTAAGATATTACATACCATAAAATTAATTATATTTAGAAATATTATGTGCTCCGTAATGGTTGCTGCAACCATTAATGTTCATAATCTTTTAAAATTAAGAGAAGTTCTGCCACATTTAATGTTGTACACGAGTTGAGCATTCTATAAATTTCTATGTAATGCATAGTATTCTCTCTCTTTCATAAAAACAAAAGGTCACTTTAATAGTTTTTAGTTTTACACAGATTAAGAAAATTATTGAAATATATTTATATTTTATTAATTATATATACATTTAATCAAATAATATTTGAGATAAATAAAATTATCTATAGAATTCATTTTGGTTGCAATTAATTTTAAGTTGAAAGAAAATAAAAATTACTTTAAAATTTTCGAATAATATTTTTATTGAACAAAAAGTATCAAAATGAAACTCTTTATAAAATAGAGAAAATATATTTAATCATTACTGTGTTTTTTTATCCACATTTAAGTGTTAACTTTAGGTTGATGTAAATAAAAGCATGATGTCTTTGATATAATCTAATGTATAAAACCCGTGTAAGTGTAAAAGTAAATGAATTTCATCCCAAATTTTCAATAAGAAGTATTACTTATGTTTTGCAAAGATAAATTGTCTAATGGTTATATATACATATATATATTTAATACATTAATTTTTATCATAAATACATCATTTAACTTAATTAATAATTTTCAATAGATTTAAATTTATCGTTTTATTATTTCTTCCATCTCTGTTATTTGACAATTTCAATTATTGGACACGGATTAAAAACATTTAATTTGTATATTTTATAACCAAAAACAGCATTAACTATCTATTAATTACAACTCAATTAATAAAAATAAATTACAACAGCATAGTATAAAACTTTAATAATTTTTTCATTGAAACTCAAAACAACATCCAATATAAAAAAAAAAATTCTCTTAATATAAATTAGTAAAAACTAAAAAATATTTTATCAAAAAAAATAATACTAAAAATACTAAATTATAGAAAATATTAGACATGGTTTGTCTTCTTAATTAGAAGTTCATTTAACATTGGTTTCAACTAAACATGAAATGGTTCGATATCAAGGAGTACAGTAATATCTATTAACAATGCACTATTATAAAACAAATGGAGTGCCATAATATATCTATTAACTCCAAGAAAACTAAGATCAAATGTCGTTTTCTTTATGGAGCATTTTATTCCCTGTTGATCTATCTTGCTGATCTCGAGGGCTAAGCCTAACCATAGTTTAAATTGAATGGGTTCATTGTTTTAGTCTCTCGTAATTAATTTGTAGGTATCCTTCAATTTTTTTGTCGGCAAGATTTTAGAGTCAATTAAATATTGAAGCATTAAATAACCCAAAATTTGGGTCTTGGTTGATAAATATATTTTGTTGATTAGTAGATGTAGTTTCAACAAGACGAAAATATTAAAAAAACTTTGTTTTTTTTTTAACTTTGTTATTTATTAGTATAACTTTTACCCTTTTTTGAAATATCGATGTGATTATTGGATTTTTTTCTTAATATTTGAAAAGTTAATATTCCATCCTTTTATAAAGCTGCATATATTAGTAAGAAAATTATTTCAAAAGTATTAATTTTTATATTTTAATGCATTTTTATTTACTAATAATAATTTATTGTAAACTTCAAAAACACTAATTGCATTTTTGAGTTTTAATTGGTTTAAAATTATACAAATAATTAATCACAAGTACAATACATTTATAACTAAGATTTGCTCATTTCGTTTTGTAAAGAGAGTCATTTTACATATTTTATGCAAATTAAAAAATAATAAAATATACCATGCCTTCATTTAAAGTATAATTATTTGAATAAAAAAAAATTATTGGTTGTTTGAAAGAGCAAGAAAGAAATTATATATGAAATTCCCTTTTAAACAAAAAAAGTAATGCTAAAATGGTACTTCCTCTGATTTTGCATTAAATTGCGATACTAATTTAATATAAGATTTTTTCAGTTAATTCTTTTATCTCTAACTGATAAGAGTTTTCAATTTATAATTTTGTACCATTTAATTGAAAATATGCTATCAATATAAGTAATTGGCTACAATGCTATTTTGAAATTGGAATCGGTTTGTTTTATTAAATATAATGGTTGATTTAATTTTATATTTCAATAATAATAGGAGTATATGACTATTTTTATTATTATAAATGTAATCATGCTTATTTTTATGTAGACCAAGTTCATATATTATTCATTAATGTAATTGTTTTGCGCCATTTTTATCTTGTGTAATTTTGAAAGTGCAATAGGTATTGTGCCAATTTATGTCATTAACATAAATGAGAGATGAATAACTGAAAAGAATATTTCATGTGAATATGTTTATTATCAAATGTATTGGAAGGTTTAAGTGTTAATTATATACTGTGATGTATGATAGATGAAGGATTGCAAGAATTGTTTTTAACACTAAAAAATTCATTGCAATTATCCAAAAAATTTGGGGTATCACAACCAAAAATAAAAGTATAAATCAACAATAGAAAACACAAAACAAATTCAATAAATTAGAGCTAGTGAAAAGAAAATGCAGGTTAATAGGATAAAGATAAACACGGTGCACTATATAATTTAAATGAGGCAGAAGTTCTATAAATTACATTTAGTATAGGTTATTAAGTCAAAAATTTAAATCATAAAAATAATTTGATTAACATATACATATATAAATGTGACCAAAACCTAAAATCCATATATATCTTTAGTGACATATTTAGGTTAATGTTAAACTGAGTGACATTCCCCTAAATGTCACAAAATATTAAGGTTTTAATTAGTGTTATTTTTTAATAAGAGATATATCACTGACAAATTTGAAAAAAAAAGTTAAACTATTGTATGCAAACTATAAAATTGTTGTGTTTGAAAATGTAATATTAAACAATTAGTCATATGATATTCCCTTTGATACAAATGTTTGATGTTTTAACTATTTCACATTTTAAAATAATAAATACAAGTGCATTAGGTATACTCTAAAATACAGGTGCATTAGTTAAATAAAGTTTACCAATCATATTTTATATCTTATTTATTGTTTTACTTTTAAAGACAAGTGCATTAGTTTTTTTTTTTATATCTTATTTATTGTTTTACTTTTAAAGACAAGTGCATTAGTTATACTCTAAAACGTCAGTCTTCGAAATACAATAACAAAATCGAAAACATCAATCATTCACGAGGAACTAAATATTAAAATTATATATAACTAAACATGTAAAACATATATTTGTATGTGTAAAATTGAAGAATCATTGTATAGTTTGCGTGGATCAAAATTGCGCAGATCAAAATTGCGTTATTTCATTATTTTGAAAGCTAGAGAATATTATAATTTTAAACGAGGCCTAGGGTTGGGCTTGGTCTTGGCGTTGGCCTTTTTAGCATTCGATTGTTCTTACGGAAAAACACCACACCGTTGTTCGCGTTAAAATTCAACATTGGAAATTGCAACTTTAGTACCAACTTGATTGACTAAAGTCGGTAGGTAAACTATGTCTTTTCAGTCCTTGTATATAGTATATAAGTTTCAAATAAGATTTTCTGAAAATTCTCTTTTAAGTTTCAAATAAGATTTTAATTTGCAACATAGTATATAACATGTAGTTTACGTCACCCCCATTAATATTCAAATACGGTGAAAATTGATGATAATTGTTACAAATACATTAACATGTCAATGATTTTAATTCAATTTTCTGAAGAAAAAAAATAACTTGTTTCTGTATAAGGTCTTTTTTCTTTTTAAAGGGTTTTCTGTATAATGATGCACATTGTTAAAATAATCAAATTATTTCATAAAATATATAAATTATTTCAAACTTAAATCAATGGGATAATTAAAGTGGCATATATCTTTTATATATGAATATGTCTTTTACATACATATATATGAGATTTTTAAAATTAATCATTAATTTTATTAAACTAAAGAATAATTAAAACATAAGATTAAGATGATGTACTCGTAGAATTCAGAACGGTCATCAATCATATACATGCACTAGTATATGTCACTATAGTTTATATTACGATAATAACAATAGCAGTTGCACAAATGAAGTCATGCACAGGGTTGATGTTAGATTAATTTCACCACCAAAGTAATAAAACCGATTATTCAATGTAGTAAGAGATTTTAATCATTAATGTATAATTTAGAAATGAAAGGGAAAGAAACATGGGGACTTGGGAGAAGAGAAAAGTGATAATCATGTGAAAGAGAGTCATACGAGTTAAAACAAGCAAACTTTGTTTTGTTCCTCTTTTTTCCTTTTCGTTACTCTCTTTTCATCTTTTTCATTGTTCTTCCCTTTCTTTTGTGATTTAAACCTTTATTTTCAAAAAATTATATGCTTCTTTTTGGAATGAATTTAATTAGGGTTTATAAAAGGGAGAAATCTACCTTGGGTTTCAGTTAAAAGAAGAGCATATAGAGAGCGTGTGGGATGTTAAAGATAACCATTTCAAAGTTTTCACCTTTCTATTCTTCTTCTACTTCTTTTACATTCTTCTTCACGTGATGGATATTTTAGTTAGTTTACGTTTCGATAAGACATTCAATGGAGTCTTTCATATAAAAATCACATTATTTCAAAACGAATTAGAACATTTTCTATTTTCTTAGAATTGCGTAGGGGTCTTTTTTTTTTAATAAGGAATATTTTGTTTTGTTATAACTTAACTGATTTGATAGACTTAACTGCCATTACTAAATATTTTTATTAGCACAAATAAAAGAACCATAGTTTCGTTAAACTATGCACTAGTTAATTATATTTTTGAAAATTCTCATTTAATTATTGGAGTTTATTGGTTTTAGGAAAGAAGAAAATAAAAAGAGGAATGAAAAGCGAAGATAAAAGGTGGAATGTAAATAAAGAATAGAACAGTAAAATGGTATCGACACACAAATAAAGAATTTACTTTTTCCTCCAAAGAAAACAAAAGAATACAAAAAAAGAACAAAAAAAGCCTTATTTACCATTTACCACTTTTGATTTTATTTGTTTTTCAGTTTTTTTTCCCTTATTTTCTCTGTCCATTTTCTTTACGATTTGCTTCTCTTCTCCTTTCTTAACCTAAGTTCCGCTAGCCCCCCATGTCCACACAAACACATTCTCTCTCCTCTCTCTCTCACACACTCACTCAAGTGTCATTTTCTTACATATACTTCACACAAAAGAAACAACCATTCACTACATACTGCCTTGTCATTGTTATTCTCTCTCTATATCTCAAAAATCTCTGCAAAAATAACTTAACCTCAAACAATATAAACAACATTCTCAACAAAACCCAGAAATCCCATCCTCATTTCCCTTTTTTTCTACCCTACCCACAATAAAAAAAAAAGTGTTTTTGTCTTTGCATCCTGATTCAAGAAAACAAGAACTAGGGTTCATCATATCTCTGGAAACCGACTGAAGAATCTCTTAAAGAAAACGAGAAGTAAAGCTCTCTTCCATGGAGCTTTTTCCTGCTCAGCCTGACTTATCCTTACAAATAAGTCCTCCAAACAGCCAACCATCATCGACGTGGCAGAGAAGAAGACCAACAACAGATCAAGAAGATCATGAGGAGCTCGACTTAGGGTTTTGGAGAAGAGCTCTTGATTCAAGAACATCTTCTCTCGTATCTAATTCCAGCTCAAAAACAACCAATAATCATCATCATCCACTAGAAGATCTCTCACTCTCTAACAACTCTCATCGTCATCATCAACAAATCTTCACCTCTTTCCAGTTTCCGACACAACAACAACAACACTTGCAAGGTTTTCTTGCTCATGACCTTAATACTCACTTAAGACCCATAAGAGGAATCCCTCTATACCAAAACCCTCCTCCACATCATCATCACCGGCCTCCTCCGTGTTTCCCTTTCGATCCGTCATCTCTAATTCCCTCTTCTTCGCCGACTCCCACCGGAATCAACAACAATAGCTTTGGTACCAGTAGAGTTAACCCTAATCACCACAATCATCATCAGACTCTAAACAGAGCGAGATTCATGCCGAGGTTCCCAGCTAAACGAAGCATGAGAGCTCCTCGGATGCGATGGACAACCACTCTTCATGCCCGTTTCGTTCACGCCGTTGAATTACTCGGTGGCCATGAAAGTATGTTCCTTTTTATCTCTTTTCTCATTTTTTAATTACCTTTTTTTCTTAAATCATTTTATTGTTTCTTAATTATTTACATGAATCTAATTAGGAGCAACACCAAAATCTGTTCTTGAGCTTATGGATGTCAAAGATCTCACATTGGCTCATGTTAAGTCCCATTTACAGGTAAAATTCTGTCACTAAGAAAATAATTATTAGATGAGTATTATGTAAACACATATTTAAATATAAGTATAGAGTTAGTGGGAGTAAAAATAATTTTATATATTATAATTAGGTAAATAATAAGCTTCTCGGGTATCGATGCATTTGACTCGGTGACTTCCTTAAATCAGAGTTTCACTCGAGTCAGATCGACTCTTGTTTTCTTCTGATCCTTCCTTCTTTATTCGTAATATTAATTAAATCCGAATTTTGCTCACCAATAATGCAATGGATGAGTTTAGACAAAACAAAAAATGTAAATTAAACAATCCATACATGTAAAAAAATATCTTGTTTTTTTTCTTGGCTGGATCTGATGGTCCTTATAGACGATAGACAAGACTTGGTTATCTTTTTTTTTCAAGTTTGTTTTTTTTCTTCTTGGAAGAATAAACATGTTCTGTTACAAGTTAACCAAAATTACTCAATATTACTATTACTGACACGCATAGAATAGAAAGTTGGAGACAGAACTAGAGGGTTGTAGAAATTAAGATATTCAAGAAAAACACTACTACTTTGGTTTCTTATCATCCATTCTTTAATTGGCTTATATATTAAAATTTATACTTTATTATATAACATTCAAATTTATAGTTTCTTATCATTATTCGAATCAAGTATTTGTTGGTTTTAATTAGTTATATTCTTAGCCATACAAAATCTTAGGACATTCTAATTAGGGATAATTACCCAATTAATGAATCTTTCCTTAGGAAAGAAAATAGTTCTAATAAAAAAATAAAAACTCAGAAAGGGAGAGTACAAGAAACACCATCATTTCTCAATGATGAATAGTTTTGGTCTTATTACACACAATGAGAGAGAGAGAGAGAGAGAAAAAAAAATGGAATGTTTATACCTTAACCATGGTTCCGCATCTCCATATCAATGGGCCATTGTTTTAACCATGGTAAGACACATAAATTCATGCATGGGTACATGAAAATCGCAAACTTTCATTAATAATGTCAATGAATGCTTCTGTGTCTGAATAGTTCTATATTTTTCTCTCTTATTTTTATCTTCCAATGTGTCTGTATATATACATAAGTGTTTTATATTTTGAATATTGGTTTGTACTATATTCAACTGTCCGAACACAACAGTACATTGGTCTCCTTTCTTTGGTCTTCTTCCATCGCCATATCATTCGATACATGCATCATATACGGAGGTTCAGAGAAAACATATTTAGACTTTGCTTTCTTTTTTTTTGGTGTAAGACTTTGCTTTCTTGACTTTATCTAAATTGCAATATACTACGTACAAGCGCTTTAATTTTTAATTTGATTGTAACCTTTTTTGTATAATATCAGATGTATCGAACAGTGAAGACAACCGACAAAGCAGCAGCGTCG
Source organism: Brassica rapa (assembly GCF_000309985.2). Taxonomy (NCBI): domain Eukaryota; kingdom Viridiplantae; phylum Streptophyta; class Magnoliopsida; order Brassicales; family Brassicaceae; genus Brassica; species Brassica rapa. The sequence continues at coordinate 25,473,508 of NC_024803.2, forward strand.
TCAGGTTAGTTAGTGATATTAATTCAGATTATATGTAGTGTAATTATGCAACGTTTCAATAATTAAAATGTCATAGTGACTGAAACCCTAATTCTATAATGTAATTTAGGACAATCTGATGTCTATGAAAATGGATCTTCAGGAGATAATAACTCAGACGATTGGATGTTCGATATGAATAGAAAATCTAGAGATACCGATGAATTGACGAATCCGTTAGAGAAATCAAACGGTCGATGGACCAATTCTTCCGGGTACGTACATATACGGTGGTCTAACAATACATTAATTCATCTTTCTAAAAAAAACTATTTCATATCTTGATATATATTGATCCATTGTTCATATATACATGTGTATATATATATATATAATACCTTTTACGAGAGGGCTTTATCTTCCTTTAACTTTCCTTCCTCTTTTTGAATATTTCTTTGATTATTTTATTTATTTCCTCAAAGCAAAATCGTATATATACTCTCATATTACTAAGCTTTTGTTGGCTTTTGCAGAGAGGCACGTTTGCATGGGAAGCTAATCGATAATGTTGCAGAAATTATTCTACCTTCTGAGGTACGATTCATCTCTTTTTTTTTTTTGGTCGACGTACGATTCATCTCTTTCTGCAAATATAACTATGAACACACGAAATCGTGTGTGTTTATATACGTATATATTGTACTAAATAAATTTTATTTATGCATTGTCGATTTCTTTCACTGCTAAGTCACCCGAACCCTCAAAAGGGGTGCCAAAAAAGGACTTTCTTTAAAGCTAGCTTTAGGAATTTTCAAAAGCAAATGGTATTTTCGTTATTTAGACGTTTATAGGAAAAATAAAGAAAAACCTAACCCCATTGATATTGACCACGATGAGTTTTTGTTTTGACCTTTGACACGCACATATTGTGACTTGTGAAAGCTTAAGCCTTGAGGTGCGGTTATCCAAGTTTGTCTTATAAGCTAATATGGGCAAAAGCAAAACCATGGCAGCTACCACTGAACAATTGGAATAGATTTAAATATTCGTGTCAATGTCAAACACTAGTACTTAGGACAATAAGTAGGCTTAGCTTAGATGTTCGTACGAATGTCATAATTATGTACTGCAGTCTGCATAATACAATAAACCGAAACACTATGTAACATTAAAATCCCTTTCACTAGTGTTGCATTGGTTTCTACACATCTCTATTATTAAAAGAGAAGTACCCATAAAAAATAACCCTAAAAGTTACACAATATTTACAGTCAAATGCCATTGAGAATTAAATTAATCTTACACTAAAAATGATTGTCTTTTCCACATATTAATTGTTTTCCTAAAATAACTCAAACAAACTACAAAAGAAAGAAACATATTATTAATAACTCAAACAATTACATATTATTAAATAAAGGAACAAGCATAAATAATTCTCCTGCAATATCAACACTGTAACATTCCTTATTATATGAGTCCCATCCTTTTTTTTTTGTCATCATATGAGTCCCATCCTTAGCTTACGTAACCTGTACGAACATCAAATTATATAAGCTTTATAAGAAATTAAACTAAGAAAAACTAACAATGATTTTCATATGAGTTTGAACAATTTCAATTCACTTTATTTCACGGTGGTGTATGTAGCTTATTTTTAACCACCTTATTATATTGAAATATTCCACTGACTTCTATATGTCCAAATAATTAATAATCATTATTATTAATTAAAATCTAATATTTTTGAATTGAAAATCTTTTCCCTCCCCCAACAATCTTCTACTTAGATTTCGGAAAAAAAAATAGAAACATTTGCGGAATCTACTAATTTGTTTCTAAACAAGATTTCCCCTTCAATTTCGGAACAAAGAAGATATATATAAAATTTGATCCATAACTACTAAACAATAAACACAATATTCGAATTTCACCAATATAATCTTACTCTCTCCTATTTTGTTAGTTTCACAATAACACACAATAAACAAAGTATTCTAAATATTAATGCAAACAAGAGATGCCTTGCGAGGGTGGTTAAGATATTTCCTCAACTTTAGGGTTTTGTATTGCGTTAAAAAAATTGACCCACACACTTGCGGAACAAGCACAAGATCTTATCATTTCCTATTTCAAATCATAACCATTAAGATTTTACCATAATTTCAAAAACAATAAACAAAATCAACAAAATATTCTTTTCATTTATTTCGCCTAATATGTCTTGCAAAATAAGCAAAGATATTTATTCTCAACTAGGGTATTGTCCCTCTACTATATATTCTACCCGAGTACAAACCCATTCTACACATTCTTTTACCACTTACGCTGATGAAACATTACAAATGGTTTTAGCTGATGAAACTGTTAGTTCTATAATATTTGTATTTTTTTTTTTGAATTTTATAAAGTAGACTTTGAACAAAATCATCTCTTCCTATTTTTGAATGTTTTTTTGTAACTTAGTTTCATTATTATTTTTGGTTTGTCTAAATAATGTATTTGTTTTCAAAAATTTCAATAAAATATTTGAACTTTATATTCAACTTTAAAATAAAATATTTATAATTTAATTTAATAAAACCCCAAATATACTTAAACCTCCGATACTTTACTATTTAATTTACCAAATAAACTAAATAAAAATACAATAAAAGAAAAACACAATCTCATAGTTTAAAAATGATGGCTAATCATATTGAACAAGACACACCGAAATCAAACCTGAAAAACATATGAATCTATAACATAATAAGTACAAACAATTAAATTTATCAAATTTTCAAAAGTTAAAAATATATGATTATGAAAAACAAAATCATCCTTTTTTGAACAAGAAGAAAGCCCCCACGTTCTGTCTTGGATGGTATTACCAATATTTCACATTCTTTATCTAATGGAAACGAAGAAACAACAACAAACATACATCGTGATATCAATCAAGAGGATAATGATTTTGTTAGAGGATGATGATTTTATTCATAGCCTTTGAAAAAATTAATTTCCGTAAAAGTTATACCTTATTTATCTATTTCATATATCATACTAACTCATAATTTTTTATTTCATCATATTTTAATGGTTTTCAATAGAAATGTGGTCCAAATTATATTACCTTATCACAGTATGATCAATTTTGTTGCCACCGTGTGATCAAATTATGTTACAGCAATATTTGTATTATGTGATGTATTTTTGTCATTATTTGTATTAAAATTTTGATATATTATATAATGGTGTAAAAAAATTTAATTACATTAAGTAAACAGAAAAAAAACACCCGCCCGGTCGGGCGGGACCAGATCTAGTTTTATTTTATCTATCAAGACTTAACATAAAATATATAAATAATACCGTTGGGATGAATAAAAATTACTACATTAATGGAAGTATATATTTGCTTGAGCTTCACCTTTCTCTCTTTGTCAAAAGTTTAAGTTCATGTCCATGATCACTTTACATTCATATACTTATCATATACATATTAACATACATACTATGCAAACTATAAATCACACTATCTGTTTTTAGCTAATTGGTTTTGTTTCGGGTTTTAACTTAACAGAATGAAATAGATGGAAAGTCTTCAAGTTATGAGAGGATGTCATCGGAAGACATGAGCTCATCAAACATCTCTGGAACCAGCCCCTTCAAGCCTAATCTTGAATTTACTTTGGGTTGATCTCACTAAATTTATTGTGGTAGCTAGCTAGTAGTTAATTAGTATTAATCTTCTGTTTTGGCTAATGACTAGTCTCGATATACATTTCAGTTGAATAAGTGATGTTTTAAGCTTAAATCTCAATATCCTCTCGGAAGTTGTAAAACGATGTTCTGTTCCCTCTCTACTGAGAAGAGCTAGTGAAAGAATCGAATACTAAAGGCACAATAAATGTTATGTTTCTTTTGTTGAACGTTTATAATTTTATTTATATTTAACAATCCATGTTAACGGGACGAAAATGTAAATAAGTATTTAAGAAAGAAGAATAATAACACAGGCAGAGGAAAGACATAAGGAGAAAAAGCAGAAAGAAGAAAAGAGTGGAAAAAGTATTAAAGAGAGATAAAGAGGACGTGGATGAAAAAGAAAGCAAACAAGTTAAAGAGAGTGGGTAAAGTTGATTTAAAAGAATATCTATATAGTTTTCTACTAAATTTATTTTTGCTAAGAAAAATTGGTTATGAATGTATGATTGTGTGAATATGGTTAATAATATGATTAATGATTACCTTTATGATTGCCCTTAAGATCTTAGAGGTGGTATAAAGCATATGAAACTGTCTGTCACCATAAGCTTTTCTAAAAGATAATTAACTTGTACAATAAAGCAAAGAATATATCTTTATTCTCTTAAAAGAAAACAATATCTCGTATGTTTTTAGGTCCTAAGTATGAATTCGGGACTTGTTTCTTGAAATATATATATAGAGATATATCAGTATGTGTCACTAAAGTTCAATGAATATATGATAGGGAAAAAAGTAAAAGACAGAAGAGAAAAATAAAATGATTTGTATGTATAAGTTAGATTCCCACCAAAGAAATTTTGCTCTTTGCTTTTTTTTTTTTTTTTTGCTAACCGAGTATCCTGGCCCCACCGAAGTGGTCCAGACTAGAGACCGAAGTGAGCAAGGACGCTGCCAGGGCGTCACCATGTGGCTCACCGTGTAACGGTCTTTGCTTTGCTTTCACTTAGGAGGTGTTTGATGTTTCCTCACTCGTCAACACTCGAGCGGACATAATTCTGTTAAAGAATAAATATTGATAACTATCCGACAGTTTTTTTTTTTTTCCATCTGGTTTTATTAATAACATTGAAGGATACAAGAGTCGAATACAAAGCCGGCGGAACATAGAAACATCCCCGGAGACTAAACCCAAGAAGGGGAACAAGAACCCAAACAACCGGGCTGCATACCAACATCTGGAACTTAAACTTAATACCTATACTCCTTGTGAGAAACCCAAAGACAATCTATCATAAATTAAAGAACAGAGACTTAATAGCCTATAACCAGCCGGAATTCTTGCAACGAACAATACATGTGACAATTTGAGCAGAAACCTCATCTGAACCTCATATTCACGATGACAACAACCAACCTCTTCGACAACCTCAAGACAACAACCAGGATGAAACAAACACCCACCAGAGCGCTTAACTCAACCGCACCATAAGCTGGAAGCCTCCATGTCTCCACCTCCATGCTTCAAGCAAACAAAGCCATGAGGAAGACAAAGACCAAAGGAAGACCAGGAGAAACACTATTTTCAAGGCAGGAGACAGCCCCCGCTGAACCTGAGAGACAAATAGGTGTTCTGAAAACAACCTATTTCTCAAGGACCATAACCACCAACTGCTGCTCACTACACACCACCACGTTACTGCTACACCGTTGCTAAATCAAAGACCAACTAAGACCAGCTCAAAAACCATGATAGACAAGCATGATTCAACTCCTTGCCTGGAGATACACACAGCTGATGGAGGGACGACGGAACAGAACTGAAGAGCTCTCTCTGTTGAGACACCAAAGCTGCAACATCAAGAGAACCAGATCTAAGCCGACACGTCCAACACGCCTCAGACCTCCATCCGAGTAACACCAGAATCATCAGATCCATCCATAAACCCCGATCTGAAACTAAACCCAAAAAGGTGACAAGTTACCGAAATTAAAGACAGAGACCTATTTAGAAGGGAGAGACATGGCCGCTCCCGACGGCGGTGAGAAGCACCGACCGTCGGAGCAGAAGACTAAGATACGGCGGCTCTTGGTTCTTTAGGTTTTGTCGAGAGCGTTTTCTTTTTAATGATAACTATCCGACAGTTAAAATGACTAATTGTACAAAGCTATTATTCTGATGGATTTGAATTGACGGTAGATTGACGTTTGGTTCAAAAATATAGCGTTCATAAGCTGGCTAATTTTGTACGCTGTGTAACTAAATACTAAAAATGCTACTTGGATAGGATATAAACAAAACAAATCTATGGCGAAGCTTTTTTTTAAGAAAGATAAATCGTATCTGGTTATCTTTTTTAAATAGTCATAATATAGTAGTTTACATGTTGTTAGTGTGACTGTTATTTATTTCCTGTGTAGCCATAATCTCCATGACATTTAGTGGTAACAAACTCTAAATCGTCTCGTTGTCAAATTAATTTTGAAAACAATAAAAGTGAAAGAATATACAAAACAAATGAAGAATTATTGCAGCATGGAGACTTCCTCATTTGGGCTCGAACTCCCATATTCCCCCGGATTAAGTCAAACAACCGACGACATATACGATATACCAAACGAACTAGGTCAAGGTTAATGATTCGCATTTTCTACTAATTAATCCTATAGATTCGCACTTAATACATATTTTTCTTGGATAATCATATTGCATTTTGTAAACCTTCACCAATCACCACTGCAGCCAGATTATAAACGAGCTCTTTACAAATATACCCGTACACATTTTCATTTACTGTCTTTGTGAAAGCCTGTTTATCTTCAGAGAATTATGGCATACATATTAATCTTTCTACTGTACTTACGTAAGGTATACCTTATATGTCTCGTTGATGTATAATGGATGATATTACACTGGTGGATGACGGGGAGAGGAAAGTTGGTTTGTATAATGCTCTCTTTCAAATCCGGTGGATGATAGATGAAGTGAAGTGGGTTAATATGGAAGCAAGCCAACTTGTTGTATAACACTCTTGATCTGTTGAAGGAATGGATATCATTGGGGGGGGGGGGGGGGGGGTGGAGGACAAACGAAAATCTATGTAAAGGGAGTTTTGATAAGTCTGATGATCACAACACTAGGAATAACACACGTGTTAAGAAAACACTAGGAATAACACAAGTGTTAAGAAAATCGAATTTTGGATTACTTTGTAAAGGCAAAAGAATAAAATTCTCTCTGATTAAGAATGAGTGATTTACAATGAAAAATAAACTGATCTCATATAAGCTCGTGGCACAGTGATCTAAAAAATGAATTAGGAAACAAATCAAAGAAAAGCGAGAAACTAGTTGTTGGAAGATTTGTGAGATCAAATGACTTGATTCAAGGGATGTGATTCTGGATTTATATCTGCACTGTTTGAGAGTGTAGGTTAGATTCTTGGGAACCTATTGAGTTTTGAATAATTGGTCGAAATCATAGCTGATTTCGCTTGGAAAGAGCTGTTGAGAATTAATGATAAATGACTCCAAATATTGCAAGTGTGAACGAACAAGAGATGATCCGCCTGATCCACTGGATGTTGGTGCTTGGTAAGACATATCTAAAAGCTTCTAGATGATAAAAAAATGTCCTAGTCGGCATAAATAGTTTTGGAGTGCTGGAACTCTTGAGCTTCCAAATAAGACAAGTCGAGACCTAGTTTGATTGGTTTTGGGGAATAGGCAATAACTTGAGAATTCTATGGACATTTACTCTGGTTTTGAGCTTGTTAGAAATATAAGAGACACATCTTGAATTATACAAATTTGTTTTGGGGCAAACCACAGCCACTTCAATTGGTTGGTACTCGCAATTCACAATCACATGGGTTGGAGAATCTTTGGTCTCTAAATTCCATAACTTTCTGGTATGTGCAGTTTTTAAGATGATACCACTTGGCCTTGGAGCTTTGTTGAGTTAATTATCTAAACGAGATGGTTTGATTGCTTATTTCTTTTTGGTTGTTGAGATATGACTTTTTAGTGTACGTACATATGTCGGGGTCGATTCTTTGGTAACTTGAGTAGCATATCTGGTTGGCTTCTGATTAAAGCACCATTCTAGATATTGCATCACTTGTGTACTTAAGCTCTTCAATGTGAAATATGAACCAACTATAATTTGAAAAGTCTAGTGTACCACAATTTTGAGGTACAAGTTCAGAGATTTCTATTGTGACATCGCTTAAACTTTAAATCATGGTAATTTTCGTACTTAGATTTTTTTTTGCTATACTATGACCTCTGTTCCGAACTCGAAGTTTAAACTTCCACTAAATATTCTGATTCTCATATATTAATCAACAGTCTCCTAATATGACCAAAACCTTACTATTTAATATACAAGGGGTTAATCCTCACTACGCGCGAAGCTATTTTGATTTTTAAATGTTAACTATATAACTATTTTTTAGACATTGTATTTTGAATTGTATGTCTGTGTAAATACATGAGTGTTTTATATTTATGGTATGCGTAATAGAAAGTTTTATTATTTTTAGGATATAATTATTGTATTGTATTGCTGATGTGGGCATTTTTTGTGATGTTTGAATTTTGTTGTTGTTGGTGTGCTTAACCTCATTGATATTGGTGTTTAATCATTTATTTTTTCTTGGAAATAGAAAATAATGGCACGAGTAACATCAATCAAAACGTATCTAACTATACATACTAAATATTTACACACATTTCCTTATAAAAAACTACGCATTTTTTCCAATAGATGTTTAATGTAGTTTTTCATTTCTAATATTGTCTATTTATTTATTATTTAGTCTTTCTTATATTGTATGTTTATTTATTCTAATTTTCTTACTTTTATATCAAATGATAAAATTACGATAGATATTTAATGTAATATTTCTATTTCTTATATTGTTTATTTACTTATTATTTATTTTACTATATATTTTTTAAATAGATGTTTAATGTATTTTTTAGTTTTCTTATAGTGTATATATACTTATTATTTATTTTTTCTTATATTATGCATTTACTTATCTAATATTATGATAGATGTTTAATATAATATTTCTATATCTTATATTGTATATTTACTTATTATTTATTTTACTATACATTTTTCAGAGAGATTGTTTTTAGTTTTTTCATTTCTTAATTGTATATGTACTTATTGTTTATTTTTTCTTATGTTGTATATTTATTTATTATAATTGTTTTTCTTTTATATGAAATTGTAATATTATGATAGATGTTTAATGTAATATTTATTTTTCTTATATTGTATATTTATTTTTTGTTTATTTTATTATACATTTTTGATAGATGTTTAATGTATTTTTTATATTTCATATATTATATATTTACTTATTATTTTTATATATTAACTTATTCTAATATTATAATAGATGCTTAATTTAATATTTTTTATTTCTTATACTGTATATTTACTTATTATTTATTTTAATATACATCGTACATATATATTTTAATTTAATTGTTCTATTTCTTATATTGTATATTTTCTTATTTTTTAATTGTTCTTATATAGTATGTTTACTGATTCTATTTTTTTTTTACTTTTATATCAAATGATAGTATTACGTTAGATGATTAATATAATATTTCTATTTCTTATATTGTATATTTACTTATTATTTAATTTTATTACATTGTATATTTAATATTCTAATATTACGATAAACATTTAATATAATATTTATATTTTTTTATATTGTATATTTACTTATTATTTATTTTACTATACATTTTTCAAAAATATTTTAAATTTTTTTTCATTTATTAATTGTATATTTACTTGTTATATATTTTTCGTATATTGTATATTTATGTATTCTATTTTTTTTTTGCTTTTATATTAAATGATAATATTGTCATTGATGTTTAGTGTAATATGTTTATTTCTTATATTGTATGCTTTTTTCTTATATTGTAATTTTATTTATAAAAATATTTGGAAATAATAAAAATGTAAAACTTATACATTTAAAGATATATGCTTAATTTAATTTTCTATTTCATATATTATATATATTTATTATATATTTTTTGTTATATTTTATATTTTTCTTATTCTAACTGTTTTGCTTTTATATCAAATTGTAATATTATGATACTTTTAATGTTATTCTATTATGAATATTTTGCATATATTATTCTAATATTAATATTTTTTTCTTAATACTATATATTTTCAGATAAATATTTAATTTATTTTTTCATTTCTTAATTATATTTTTTAAATTTGTTTATTTTTCTTACGTTTTATATTTATTTATTCTAATTTTCTTGCTTTTATATCAAATAATAATATTATGATATATGTTTAATATAATATTTTTATTTTTTATATTGCAAATTTACTTATTATTTATGTTTCTTTATATTATATATATAATTATTATATATTATATATATTTTTAGTAATAATGTCACATAACATCTTTTAGAAGAAGTACAAGGTGGACACTCTATGGAACTTCAAATAGTCATCCCCTATATATTATTCCTCGAGCATTACAACATGTTTTCGTAACCACGTGTCATCACAAGGATGATTCTTAGAATTCTTAGAAAAATAAGTTGGTTCAAATAAACATATACTATGATTTTTTATTAAACTAACTATAAAATTAATTAATAGTGTACAAAAAAGTATTTTTCTTTCCTTAAATAAAAGCTACGGAATTACCTAAAATGATTAACACATATATGACAATTAATGATTATGAATAATACATATTTGATAACAATGTGTGTATCCTCTCTCTTTTTTTGTTTAATTTTATATTATTAAAACAAATTAAACAATCACATTAACAGTATAATAAAAAATAGATTTTTTCATATATATTATATTTTAAATTTTTAAAAACGACTATAAGTTACTAAAAATGGTAAAAATCCCACATTGAAATTTTTGTGATCAATGGTTTAACTTTTTTTTTTGTTCAAGCAACATACAAATGATCATATATCTTAGGGTGGGCGTTCGGATACCAGTTATCCGTTCGGATTCATATCGGAATTTCAGTATAAACTATAAAGGTATAGAACCCGTTCGGGTATTTTTACACTTCGGGTCGGGTTTGGGCATTTTATGTTTGGGTTCAAATATTTTGGGTCGAATTCAGATATTTAAATTTTGAAGAAAAAAGAAATAAATTATTCATTTTTAAGTTTTTTGTATTTAAAATATACTTTTAACTTAAATGGTTTTCAAATTGTTAGAAGATTAAACTATTAATAGGTTTGGAGATAAAAATTTAAAAATAGAAAGACACGAATTTAGTTGTTGTTTTGAAATTTTAGATGAACTTTTGTTAATGCAAGAAACAAGAGGTTCATATGTATTTAAGTGAGTAGCAAATGATTTTGTCCATAATTATATGTATATTATCTAATTTTGAGCAATGTGCATCATTAATATAATTATTTTGAATAAAATGAGAGAGGTAAACTAGAAATATAGGGTTAATTATATTTCTGTTTGGATCGGTTCAGATTTTTGGATCGGATTCAGATACGGGTTTGGGTATCGAATAAAATGCCAACCCTAATATATCGTATGAATATGAAGTCTCATTAATATATATTCATATTATTTATATATATATATATATATTAACATCATTTGAAATAAATTATATACTATATAAAAATATAAAAATATGTTGATTTCAAAACTTGCAGTGAAAAAGATATTGAGATCTTAATATATTAATTTTCAAATATGTGTTGAAAAATCTTACATTAAAAGTTTTGTAATTAACGGTTTATATTTTTGTTACAGTAAATATACAAAAGATAAAAAATAATATGAGTAGGAAGTATCAATAATAAAATATTTCTATTAAAATATACTATATATCTATGTCAATATCACTAAAGTCTAATTTATAACATATAAAGTAAATAAAATGATTATTTTGATTTATTTATCAAAAACACAAAAGGTATTGGTTTTAATTTATGTTTACTCTAATGTATATACTTTTATGTATACAAATTATTTTTTAAATAGGTAGTTTCTAATATCTTATTTGATTCTGACAATACGAGAAACACACTTCTTTAAATCTTAATATTGGAAGCACTATATATATTATTTCATCAGATTAAATAATTTAGTCTTGATTTTTATTCATAAAAATCTTTTAATGAAATATCATGACAAAACTCTAATCACCTTTTTTAGTTTATTCGAAGAATGAGAGATTTGATCATTCGTCTAATATTTATTTCTGTCTAATACTCTACCTAGCTATTATAATTGTAAAAATGAGAGATTTGTACTATTTATTATAAGTCTTCTGGTTTTTCGTTTAATAAATCAAACAATTATTAGTTTATATATAGTTTACATATACTATAATTTCAAAATATTATATTTATTTTTATCTGTATACTCTTAAATAGCTAAACCTTAAAAGTGTAGGCTAATAAAATAAGTAATTTGTTTTGTTGTTGTAGAATTAGATGATTTTAGGATCGAACTGGTGAATATATACTAGAAAGACATTTATAGTTCGAGTCTGCACTTATATTCTATAACAACTTGATATATTATATTTGAACACTAACCTGTTAAAAGAGTTTGTCGATGATTTTTTTCAAATTTTTTATTCTTATATATGTATCTGGAGTGGCACTAATTTTTACAAATATCCATCTTTTTAAATTGACATTTATGTAATTCTCCGAATTCATATAATAAGTTAAAAAAGAAATTAAATTCATATCAATGAAACAGAAACGAGAACGAAAACACAATTTTATAGAGGTAAAGAATGAAATCACTTATGAAGAGTCAACAATAAACAAATCGATAACAGAAAACCTAATCCCCTTTCGTCATTATACAATTGATGTTGCCTATTTGGTTTTGGTGATTTGTATCATCCGAAAAACTTAATTTCTTTTTGTATATATGAAATCTTAAAAATAATTAAAATGCACTGTAATACATTAACTCTTCAACAATGATGATAAATTTAAGAGACCAACATTTGTATTCGTTATTTTACAATCAATAAAAACTGTTGTGTTGCAAAATGTTAAAACATTTTAATTAACAAGCATTATTAAATAAACTCACTCTGCACATGCGCACGGGTTATCGTATAGTTTTATTAAATGATAATGATATCATATAATCATCCAAATTCTTGAAGAAAAATTTACGGTGGTCTTCACTCTATGGGTACACGCAATTGACAACTGAAACACGGCCTTTTGTCACTATCACGTCACGTGCAGAGTGAAACATACGAAGGATTTTGTTAATGTACATAATATTTTTATTATAATTTAAGTCCTTTTCAGAAAAAATATATTTTTATTATAATATAAAATTCAAGTTTCGAAAGCAAAACAGAATATGAAAGGCATGCAAAAGGTAGTAATCATTCACCAATAATTGTGACATATACCCACTCACTCTTACTCCTCATCTAAACTATAAATGTTATCACATGGTAGTATCCTGCAAACGTTATTATATCCACACCAAACTAGCTAAACAGGGTAATCTAGTGGTAAACAGATTTTAAGAAGTTAACCAATCTGAATTCAAATCAACCATACAATATTAAACATCTGTGGCCAAATTACTCTCTCTTTCTTCCTTGAGCTATCCCAAATTTAATTGATGTTCTTCTTAGCCATACATTCACTTGGTTTAGAATACTCCATCTATTCTCGAAAGTAAGATTTTATAAAATGTTCACGCTTAATAAATGTTTATAATTTAAAATTTTCTTTTCCTTTATTATACTTTCCACCAATAAAATTTAATCAATTCAAATATTTCACTTGGGGAATTACGAGGGGGGGGGGGGGGGGGGAATTGGTCTTACTCTCTCTTTCTTCTTTTAGCTACCCCAAATTTAATTGATGTTTTTCTTAGCCATACATTCACTTGGTTTAGAATAATCCATCTGTTTTCAAAAGTAAGATTTTATAAAATGTTCACGCTTATTAAAAATTTAATAAATATTTATAATTTATAATTTTCTTTTCCTTTATTATACATTTTCTAATAACTTTCCACCAATGAAATTTAATCAATTCAAATATTTCCATTTGATGTTTCTTAAAAGTATAAAAAAATATTTTAAACATATAAAAAATCTATCTTTGCTCTTATTACTCTCTCTTTCTTCCTTGAGCTACCCCAAATTTAATTGATGTTCTTCTTAGCCATACATTCACTTGGTTTAGAATACTCCATCTGTTCTCAAAAGTAAGATTTTCTAAAGTGTTCACGCTTATTAAGAATTTAATAAATGTTTATAATTTAAATTTTTCTTTTCCTTTATTATACATTTTCCAATAACTTTCCACCAATGAAATTTAATCAATTCAAATATTTCCATTTGATGTTTTTAAAAGTATAAAAAAATATTTAAAACATATAGAAAAATCTATCTTTGGTCTTATTACTCTCTCTTTCTTCCTTGAGCTACCCCAAATTTAATTGATGTTCTTATTAGCCATACATTCACTTGGTTTAGAATACTTCTTCTGTTCTCAAAAGTAAAATTTTCTAAAGTGTTCATGCTTATTAAGAATTCAATAAATGTTTATAATTAAAAAATTTATTTTCCTTGATTATACATTTTCCAATAAATTTCCACCAATGAAATTTAATCAATTCAGATATTTCCATTTAATGTTTTTGTTAAAAGTATTTTAAACATATAGAAAATCTATCTTTGTGGAACAAGTAAAAAATCTAAAACATTTTACTTTCGAGAACGGAGGAAGTATGTTTTATAAAATATTTGCTATTTCAAAATATAAAATATTTTTTCATGTTAAGTATCTTTAATTTTATCAAAAAGTTTTACATGAGTTGAATTAATTTAAAGTTATATTTTAATGATATTTAAAGTAAATTTCTTGATTTCCATGATTTGTTAAAAAACACATATTTTGAAATAGAAGTAGAATACAAAACATTTTGAAATAATTTTAGCAATGGATAAATGAAAGTAACTTTTCGACCAAAAAAGATGAAAGTAATTTGAACTGACTTTTTTTTTTTCAAAAAAAAGGTAACTGACCTTTTTATGTTCATTCATTAAACATATAATTAATTTCATGTATACTTTTTAATATTTTCTCCTCGCTTATGTCTCTCTCTCTCTCTTTCTCCATGCGTTGGAGGCAGAGACTGAAACACTGACCGATATTATTTACTGTCGTACGAACAGAAGAGCACAAAGTCCACAGAATGTCAAAAGTATATATTATTAATCCATCATTACATTATCATTTCAACTTTGGACCAGCGTACCCGCTCTCGTCAACGTGTCGTTATCTTAACGTGTGATCTGTTGGATCTCTGGTGCTTTGCCAACCGTCAGATCTGATATTGCCAAATGTTGCAAAGATGCTATACTGAAAAACAAGAAAGTGATCAGTAAAGTTGACGCTCCTTTTTTTCACTTTCAATAGAAATCCCTTTTATTGTCTCGTTTACAAAATATAACTTGTAATCGCAAAAATAAAAAGCCATTTAAGGATAAGAAAGTATATTTTCGTGAGTGAAAACATAGCGTTTTCAAGACATGTAGAGTTTTCTTTAAATCATATTGGCTGTAATGGTTGTCGAGGTTCACATTTTGTGGTGTTTCTTGTACGAGTAGAAACTAGTAGTACTTGATAAAATTTTGAGAAAATTAATTAATGAAACATCTATGTATAAACAAAATGTATATATAATTTAGTTACTGGAAGATAAGCATTGAACATTCATAAATCCATAGATCCATCGATAAACACAGAGTATATATAATTTAGTTACTGGAAAATAAGCATTGAACATTCATAAATCCATAGATCCATCGATAAACACAGAGATAATGAGACTGCATAAGAAGAAAACTTTGTTTTAGGCCTTCAAATGTACTAAAACATGTCATGCATTTACAATTAATTTATTTTCTGACACATGTATAATCTACATGGTAAGAAGAAGGTAGTAACTATCAAACTTTTAACCAAGAAATGTAAAACAAAAGGTGGAAGAAGCTGTGTTATTATCGTGATGGGGATAGATCATTGCAATTGTTGGTCTTCAACGAGGAATTCCTAGTAAGCGCGAGTCATCAGCTCGCGTTGACTACGTCCCTGCCCTTTGTAGGACCTTCTCCCATCACCAATGCTTATCCTTGGGCTTCTTCGGTATGGGCTACAAACTTATCAGGTTGACTATGTGATTCTAAATATGGCTTGTTAGCAACACTAGAGCCTATTGGGCTTTTGTAAACATTTTGGGTCTTTTATTTAAATTAAGCAAGAAGTTTTACAAAAAAAAAAGAAGCTGTGTTATTGGCAGTGTTAACCGAGTAGCTCGAGGAGCTTTAGCATGGGAAAAGCTGTGGCTTGGGCCCCATCAACGTTAATTCAAACGTCAATGCGAAAGAGGATGCATGAATGTATGAGTAGTTGGGTACTTTAACTTGATTTGAGAATAATAAAATAAAAACTTGTCATAAATAATACAATAACGTCAATCAGTTTTCTAATATTTGATACAGAGACATTGTCTATTTAATGTGATTATTTTTATATAAAAACCCAATAACTGTTACGTTAAAAAAACAAAAATAATTGTTCTCAACTTTTATCAAAATAAGGTTTATCTTAGATTCTTTGTTTTTAGTTTCAAAAAAAAATTCTTTTATCAAAATAAATAAATAATTGTTCTCTTACAGGATAACGGATAATAAGGCGAAATTCTCGCGGGAACCAACGCCTATCCCTTCCGTAGTTAATAAAGCAGACAAACGAGATACGTACAAACACAAAAACTCATATACATACACGTTCTTGAATATTCTATTAAATATGGGAAATAACAATATGCTGTATTAATTTGTTCCACTATAGTTTAGTCAACATATTAAAGAATTGCATAAAACAGTATAGATCATATAGACTCAGATTCTAGGAAATCCAATAAATTTCAGTCAGTTTTAGTCTACTTTGATATCATTTTTATTTTACTCTAGATTTATTTTCCAAGAAATGCATATCGTTATTTGCATTAAATTTCCAGGAAATTATTCATTCTAATAACGTGTTAATGATGATCATAGATTGACTAATACTATAATTCAACCGTGCACATAGTTTTTACACTATAAACGTTCACAGGGATGTGCGATTAACATAGATTCGAATTAAGGTAAAAAAATATTCGAATTGAGGATAACTGCATAACACAAAGTATTTATAGCAGAAATGGTAGGAAAAGTAACAACAAAATGATAAATATTCTACAACTTGTAATGCAAGGTTATAGTACACACACAGAAATGTAGTTCATATGTTTGGGGGTTAAGAAGTAATAAACAAACTAATATACCAAAAGATAAACACTGAAAATCAAAAGGACTAAAAAGAAAAGAAGGTTTTCGAAAATGTCAAACGGAAGAAGTGACGTGTCAAGAGAAGCAGGTGGGACGGACCCAAAGGGATATGGTCAAAAAAAATGAATGACTGTCACGAGTAGGGGACCAATCGACGACAAAACATCCCTCATTTGCTTTGTAATCTAATTGATGCCTATTTCATAGTCCTGTCACTGTATCACTTTCACTGCAAGAAAACATAATTTTAACGATAAAAATTTTCCTATTATGTCGTATTTACGATTACCTTATGAGGAAAAAATAAATCAACGTAACTTCGTCGTAAAATAATAACATTAAATTTTCATGTAAAAACGATGCAATATAACGTAATTTTTTTAAGAGGAAACACTATTACGTCATAAAATAGATATAAATATAATGAGAACTTTACAATAAAATATATTACGTCTATTTAGCGTCGATATCTCGAGTGCACCAATTTTTTAGTTGTAAATACGTTTTTTGTTTCGGCTAACTAACTTTATTTTCTCGTAAATTTCTAGTAAAATTTCACCTACTAATTTCGAAAATTTTCTATAAATATGTCATTTGTGTTTCATTTGAAACACACCAAAAAGAAGAAAAAAACTAGAAACGTGAAAAAATATCGGGTGATGAGAATATTTTCGAGTTGCAGAAGTGGATGTATACGCACAGAGATGCTAACGAGAGAGTGACGAAAGAATACCTCGAAGGGCTTGAGACATTTATGCATCAAACAGATTCTACACTGCTCGTCCACGAAAACGGTAATATGTTCTGTCCTTGTCGAAAATGCAACAATTCAAAACTGGCAACTCGTGAAAATGTATGGAATCATTTTATAAATAGAAGTTTCACGCCACATTACTATATATGGTTTTCAACATGGAGAATGTTATAATTATAGGAATAAAGCTAGTAGTAGTAATAACAATTTTCAGGATGAACTGGTTGATCATTTTCATAATGAACATAGTTACCACCATGAGGAGCAAATGGTAGAT
The DNA here is from genome assembly GCF_000309985.2 of Brassica rapa. Classification (NCBI taxonomy): domain Eukaryota; kingdom Viridiplantae; phylum Streptophyta; class Magnoliopsida; order Brassicales; family Brassicaceae; genus Brassica; species Brassica rapa. Next base: position 25,491,614 of record NC_024803.2, read on the forward strand.
TAAGATATGGTTCATGATATGGTAGCTGATGCATTTATAGCTCATGATGAAGTTGAAGAACCTGACATAGATGCAAAAGAGTTTTATGAAATGTTAGATGCTGCGAATCAGCTAATTTACAGTGGTTGTAGAGAATGTCACTCTAAATTGTCCTTGGCTGCTAAAATGATGAATATTAAAACTGATCACAATCTACTTGAAAATTGCATGGATGCATGGACAGACTTGTGTAAAGAGTATTTGCCGGAAGACAATGTGTCTATTGATTCTTATTATGAGATTCATAAACTGGTTTATAGTCTTGGATTGCCTTCGGAGATGATAGACGTTTACATTGACAATTGCATGATCTACTGGGGAGATGATGAGAAGTTAGAAGAATGTCGATTTTGCAAGAAGCCATGATTCAAACCGCAAGGACGATGACATAATAGGGTACTGTACAAAAGGATGTGGTACCACCAATTACATATATATCGAAGAGATTGTACCTATCTGAGCAGACTCCTGGAGGGATGAGATGACATGCCGAGCATACTCAGACGGATGGTGAGATGACTCATCCATCAGATACAAGAGCTTGGAAATATTTTAACAAAGTACATCCAGATTTCGCTAGCAATAGCCGAAATGTGTATTTTGGATTATGTACAAATGGATTTAGTCCATTTGGAATGTCAGAGAGACAATATTCATTGTGGCGACTCTTTCTTACGCCATACAACCTGCCACCGGAGATGTGCATGCAACAAGAGTTTCTATTCTTGACCATATTAATACCTGGTCCAAAACATCTAAAAAGGTCTCTGGATGTTTTTCTACAACCCCTCATAAAATAGTTGAAAGATTTGTGGTTAACGGGGGTGAGGACGTATGATTTCTCAACGAAGATAAATTTTACGATGGGAGCGAAGCTTTTGTGGACCATAAGTGACTTTCCTGTTTGTGGGATGTTGTCTGGATAGAGCTGGGTTGCGGGTCAAATCCGACCCGCTGACCCGCCAACCCGCGGGTAAACTGATTTTTTTTACTCAAAAAATTTGACCTGCTTGACCCGCAAGAAAAAAATATGAAATCCGCACCCGCCCCGCTAAAACCCGCGGGTGATCCGCTAGACCCGCGGATAATATTAATAATATTAAAAATTATTAATTTAAATATTTTTTATCAAAATAACAATAAAATTTAATATTTTAAATATTTTTTTATTAAAAATAACAATAAAATTTAATATTTTAATTATTTTTTATTAAAAATAATAAATATTAATCTATTTATAATTAAAATTAAATTATTTTTTAAAAATTTTCTATTTAAAAATAATATTTAAAAAAAAAAATCTTTTCTTTTTTAGTTTTTGCGGGTTGGCGAGTACCCGCACTGAATTTTGGCTGACCCGCACCCGCCCCGCATAAAAATCACTCAACCCGCACCCGCACCCGCGAACCAAATTTTTCAAATCACTCGACCCGCACCCGCCCCGCAGCGGATCAAATGGGGCGGGGCCCGCGGATAAGGATTCATATTCCCAGCATTATGTCTGGATGGATTACACATGGGATATTATCTTGTACATATTGTAATGGAATGACATATATGTTTCAATTGAAGAATGGTAGGAAGACAAGTTGGTTCGATTGTCACTGTCGATTTCTTCCCATCAACCATCTGTACCGAAGAAACAAGATATTATGTAGGCATAAAAGGGTTGTGAGAGACACTCCTCCTCCATTTTTAACTGGAGAGCAAATTGAAGCGAAAATTGATTGTTACGGAGCTCAAGAAACAATACGTTGTGTTGGTAATTGCCATGTTCCCGGTAATATGCATGAGTTTTACGGAGTTCAGCACAACTGGCACAAGAAGAATATATTTTGGGAGTTGTCATATTGGAAGGATCTTCTTTTGCGCCACAATCAAGATGTGATGCATATAGAGAAGATTTTTTTTTGAGAACATTGTGAATACAATATTGAATGTCCCAGGGAAGACAGAAGACATCAAAAAATCGAGGTTGGACTTACCTGATATTTTTTCAAGAAGTGAGTTACATATAAAAAGCAATGGACAAGTTTCCATACCGATATTCAGATTTTCATGAGAACAAAGTCGGTGTTGTTCAACAGGGTTGCATGAGAATTGAAGTTCCCGATGGGTATGTTTCAAATATCTCTAGATGTGTTGAAAAATGTCAAAAGTTCTCTCGGATGAAGAGTCATGATTGTCATGTCTTTATGCAACGACTACTTCCCTTTGTATTTGCAGAGCTACTTCCAACAAAAATACATGAAGCACTTGCAGGTAATATATTACGCATTAATTTCTTTATTGCTCTATAATATGCATAAATAAATAATATGACTATTAATGTGTTTAATTGTTTTTTGAATATTCAAGGCATTAAGCATTTTTCATGGACCAGATCACACACACTCTTAAAGAGGATATCGTAGAACAACTTCTTGAGAACATACCCATCTTATTGTGCAACTTGGAGAAAATATTTCCTCCGACATTTTTTGACGTCATAGAGCATCTAGCTGTTCACCTCCCATATGAGACATTGCTTCGTGGACATGTACATTACAAATGGATGTACCAGTCGGTATGGGCGGGCTATGAAATATTTGAAAGGAAAACAAAAAAACCTTACCAAAGTTGAAGGGTCTATAATTGCTGGAAGTTTGACGGAAGAAACATCTCACTTCACATTGTACTACTTTGCACCAAAAGTACATACCCGGAAAAGACCTCCAAGAAGATATGATGATGGTGGTGTCGTGCCAACATATGCAGTTGATAGTGTCGAGACATCTTTAGCCAGATTGGGCGATTCGGTGGAAGGTTGAAAGAGGTTTGGTGGTCGAGTGATGAAGACGCCCATAGTGCACACACCTATATTCTACTCAATTGCGAGGATCCATTGATGTGTTGTTTTGAAACGTAATTAACATATATGGAAACTTCTAAACACATGTATGTATAAATTACATAATTTTCAAATGATTAATTAATATTTGTTACTCAAGTCGAAGAAATAATCTCAAGTATATCCACAAGTGAGGTAGACAAAAGGAAAGATCCACACTTTATTAAGTGGTTGAAGGGTCATGTATTAATTAACCCAACTTTGTAAGTTGGCATACATGATATGTATTTGCCGTTAATATGATTAATTTTAACGTTCTCTTTATTTTTGCAGGTTGATTATGACAATCCAGATTATCCCACACGGTTTCACGAATTAGTTCAAGGTCCAGTTGCAAAGGTCACCACATCACCGATGTATTTCACGCGGCTTTATTTTTCAGACATATGAGTATGGTAGATAGCAGGCGACAAGTAATTATGGAATATGTGTCAAAAGCGAAACATATTTCTACGGGATCTTGCAGGAGATTATTCAAGTGGAATTCCCAGGGTTATTGAAGCTGAAAGGTGTCCTCTTCAAATGTGGCTGGTTCGACCCCGTCGTCAACAGAGGTGTTCGGTTTAACAAATTCGGTGTAGTTGATGTCAATGGTGGACGAAGGTACAAAAAATTCGAGCCTTTCATATTAGCTTAACAAGCAGACCAAGTTAGCTTCTTTCCATACCCTCGGATGATAGAATCGGGAATAAATTGGTTAGCCGTTATCAAAGTTACACCTCGTGGACGAATAATCAGTGGAGAAGAACAAGCTTTGCAAGAAGAACACATCAATGAAGTCGAGAAACCTGAACAACAAACTGATGACATCCTTCTCATTGATTCGCATAATCGTCAGTACGAAGATCTTCCCTACGATACCACATACAAAGTTGTTGAAGACGAGTTTAATGAAAATGATGATCTTTCTCGTGATGACGAGAATACCAATGATATATCTGAATGATGATGTAATGTTTTTTAATATGGTTTATTTATAGACTTAATGCATGTGTTCAGTTTGTTTAATCATGAATAATCAAATTATATAATTTGATTTTGTGTTAGGCAATTGGGGGGTTTGAGGTTTAGAAAGAAAAGATTGAGATTATAATTTAAGGAACTTGAGTTTGGGGTTTCAGGTTATAGAGATTTACTTATCTTCCTCGTAAAATCCTCGTAAAAACACGGGCCTTCTTATTTCCTCGTATATTAACGAGGTCTTTACGATGAAATTTTAAAACACTTCCTAGTAACTACTCGTTGTAAGAAAACGCGGGTCTTGTTATTTTCTCGTACATTTACGTGTACTTTACGATGAACATTAAATTATATAATTTGATTTTGTTATCAAATCACGGGCCTTGTTATTTTTTCATAAATAACGAGTCTTTACGACGAAATGTAAAAACACTTTCTCGTAAAGTACTCGTAATAAGAAAATGAGGACCTTGTCATTTTCTCGTACATTTACGTGTAATTTACAACGAACATTAAATTATATAATTTTATTTTGTGTAAGGCAATTGGGGGTTTGGAGTGGGATTTACATATATTCTTCGTAAAGTCCTCGTAAAAGAAAACACGGGCCTTGCTACTTCCTCCTAAAAAAATACGGGCCTTGTTATTTCCTCGTAAATGTTACGTTGTTTTTACGACGAAAGTTAAAAATGAAAGGGCGGCCTTGTTACTTCCTCGTAATTTCACGAGGATTTTACGACGAAATATAACTCCCTATATAGCGAACAATGTCACTTCTCATTTCGTAGTCACTTCCTCTTCTCTTCCTAGCAAGGTTCTCCTCTCTACTTCCTCTCTAGTTTAGCTTAGGTGGTTAGTTTAGGGTAATTAGTGTTGATTAGGTGGTTAGTATAGGGAATTTGTAGATAGGTTTATGGAATTTGTTGATTATTATAGGATGATGATTTTTAAATATAAATTAATTTATATGTGTTCTTTTCGGATAGTTAATAATGAAATTTTTTTTTCCAGATGGTTAGAAAGAACAAGAAAACAGCGCATTACAGAGAGATGTTTGGTGAGCCTGGTAATCGTACATGCTCATCATCTTCTTCAGCTCCTAGTTCTTCGGTTCCGGAGACTGTCCTAGACTCTCTGTCTTCTCAGAGAGTCTATCAATTGCCTCCTTTTGGTGCACTACCGGTTCCTACGTATGTTGCACCACCGGTTCCTCGGTTTGATGCGCCACCCGCGCATCATGATCAGGTTCCAGAGGAGGCACCTCTGCCAATGGCGGCCGGGATTTATCCCAATTTGCTGGTGCTGTCGAGTGCTCCTTATGCCATGTACACCGTTGAGAACCTTATCGCTCAGTCAGGCAGAGAAGGTTTACCAGTCTTAGACCCCGACCGACCAGACGAAACTTTTTAGCATGTTACATTTTTATTGTGCAGTTATTACATAACAATAATAAATAATTTAAATACTTTTAATTTGTTTTTTTCAGGTTTGTGGTTGACAGTTCTGTCGCTCGGAACGTAACCGAGGCGATCAAAGGTTACTTCCCCGACGCTCACCCGAACTGAAAATTGAAGCCGGACCACGTCAGAAAGACGTGGTTAAAAATGTTCGCAGTAAGTTACTATTAATTAATTATATATACTTTATTTTCTTATTATTACGAATTTTTATTATTTCTAAACTAACTATTAATCTATTTTTTTTCTGTTGCAGCAAAAATATCATATGGTCCATAGGGGAGAACGAAAGGGTGAAGAAAGGGTTTATCGGGAAGGTGAGAGGTCGATTGTTGGACACGGTATCCAACTTGAAGGATAATTGGATCGTGAAGGGTTATGAGCAGGGAAAACCCGCTGAGCTCACCAAGGAAGTGTGGGATGGCCTCATCCATTAAAGTCTTCAACAGTTGCTCCGCCTCTCATCAGAAGAAAGATGAGCGCGGCAACGGGCTGATGCTTCACTCTACGGTTCAAAAACCCACGCTGGTGTCCGTTTGGATATGGTATATATTTTACTTAACTAATTTTTTTAAAATATTTTCTAACTTTTTTAAATGTTTTTAGGCCAAAGATATTTATGAGAGGACCCACAAGAACAAGGCTGGGCAATTTTTAAATCCTAGGTCCAAGCAAATCTACAACGAGGTGGTTGCTTGGATTCAAGACCGCCAAACCCAGCTGACCCAACAGTCCTCCGATGGAATTCCAGTCACATTATGTACACCTAACGGTATTATTTTTTATTTATTTAAGGTTGTCCCTAAGAAAAAGGGACGTGCATTGGGAACTGGTTCCGTCAATGATGTCCCAAGAGTGACATCGTCTTATGGTCAGAGACGGGCTGATGAAGTCACTCAGCTGCGTTCCGAGTTGAACTCGATGCGGTATGCGTTCACAGCTCGTATGAGTTCAGTCGAGGGTTTTCTGGACCTTCTGGCGGCTGGAAATCCTCATTTGGAGACCATGTTGGCGGAGATGCGGAGACAAAATCCTTTTCCAGAGCTATCCAGCACATAGGAGGATGAGGAAGAAGTATGGAGGAGGAGTCAAGACCACTTCGAGGAGATGAAGAACAACAACCCTTAGTTTTTTTTTCTTTTTATTGTATTAGAAATTTGAAACTTAAATATTTATATATTATTTTTGTATTGATTTATTATTTACATTTTTAATAATTTTGAAATAAATTTTGTAAAAAATAAAGAATCAAAGCAAATTTGTAGCTAAATTACGTCCAATTAACGAGAAAATTGAAAATTTGTTAGCGAGAAATTTACTACGAAAGTCACGCAGATTCGTCGTAAACATTACGTGTAAAGAACGAAGAAATCAACGTCTACTTTACGAAGAAAAGTTTAACGTGTACTTTACGAGTAAATAGTTTACATGTACTTTATGAATAAAATGTTTACGTCGCTTTTACGAGAAAATAGTTTACGTGGATTTTACCATGAAATTTATGACACTACTTTACGACAAAACGTTTCCTCGTAACTTTACGACGAATTAGCAAGGAAATATACGTTATGACGAACGTTTAACGATGAAATGGCTTTCATAGTTATTTCGTCATAAACTCTATTTTACAACGAAATAACCACAAAAACCGTCGTCATTATATATGTGTTTTCTTGTAGTGTTTATCCCTTTCATCCTTTCTCTCTTTTACCATTCACTAGCTTAAGACACGCGCAATTACGCGGGATGAATGTTATATATAAAACTAATTTTTATCTATTATTATTTATTTGTATTCATTTACGTATTATGTATATAATTAAATTAGAGTAAAGACATAAATCAAAACAATACATCTTGTTTATTTACAATATTTTTTTGGTGAATAAATCAAAAAATGATTTTATTTATTTTATATGGTATATAACTAAATTTCAATGACATGAATATAGATATATAGTATATTTTAATTTAAATATTTATTATTGAGAATTCATACTCATATGATAAACCCAAAATTTCTAATGTGCGATTTTTTGAATGCAAATTTTAAAACTAAAATATTAAGGTTTCAATACTTTTTCAGTACAAATTTAGAAATTATCATATTTAACTATTTTTCTATGTTATATAGTTTAATTTTAGACTATATTAATATATAATATGAATATCTAGTAAATGAGACTTCATATTCATACGATTTATGATCATTTGTAACTTGTTATTACCAAAAAAAGTTAAACAATTGATCACAACATTTTAGTGTGAGACATTTAAAGTTTTTAGTAATTTATATTCATTTTAAAAAATTTAAATATAATATATAAGAAATTTAAAATTTTTTATTATTTGATTAATGTGGTTGTTTAATATCTTTTAATAATATAAAATTAAACAAAAAAGAGCTACGATACAAAAACTATTATCAAATATTTATTTTTCATAATCATTGAATTTCATAAATATGTTAATCATATTAGAGAATTTCGTATCTTTTATTTAAGGAAAGTGCGAGAATATTTTTTTGTACTCTATTTATCAATTTAATAGTTTTTTTAATAAAAAGTATAATATAAGTTAAGATGAAACAACATATTTCTCTTAGAATTCTGAATTTTATTCTCATGTCGACACGTGACTACAAAACAATGTTATAATGTTTCTCAATTAATATATAAAAGATTCACAAAAATAACATTTCCTAAAACATACACAAGAAATCAAGAATTGTCAATTCTGTGACATTGCCAATTAATTCATTACATTTGATAAATTCCTAAGGGCTTTGAAACGGCTAATGTTACTTTCAGACCCATGCTTGGAACTAGGCTTGGCCCATATCAAACTCAGGACCGAACATTAAGCAGGCGGGGATTGAATCCCAACTGTGTCCGGAGGAGCGAGAGCGAGCCTTGCTTCAGTACCAAAATATTGCACTTATAAATTTAATTACTCTCCAATGATATGATGATTACATATTTATAAAATAATTATACTATAATCTACTTGTTTATATAAGAGATTTAGAACGTAAAATTAATTAAAAATGCAATGTTTGATTATGTCATATTGGATCAAATGACATTTATAATTTTACATTTGTGTACTTATTTGATATTATTTTTTTATAAAATAAAAATAGAATATATATATATATACATGATATAAGAAGATTCAATTATATCATCAAAAATATTTTTATTTTCTAATTATTTAGTCAAAATATTTTATATTAGAATTTTTATAATTCCTTTTAATATCTACTATGTTTTTTTTGAAATTAAGTTAAATTTAAAATACAACTTATTGTTGTTGATTGCAAGAACACTTTCATATTTTACTTATTAAAATTGATTATTCAAAAATGCTGATTCTTATAAAAAAGTGTTTTAAAAAAGACATCATACGTATATGTATAATTAATAATATGCATTTCCTAAACTATCAACATTTATACAAGAAAATTTGTTTTAAACTTATTTTAAGTCTTTAGGTGTATTTATAAATTACATACATATGGATTAATATGGAGTTAAAATGAACATCTAAAATTATATTATATTTTCTATTTTATCATTTACATAAAATAATTCACAATAAAATTTGTTAATTGAGAAAAAGAAACTAAAATTACATAAAATCACTGCTATTTTTTTCAGTAACCGGATGGATATCTTTCAGTTAAACCGGATAATCAATTCAGAATGCTGAACAATTGCCTTAACACTAACCACATTGCATTAAAGGTTAATACTTTAGTATTACCCATATGTAGTTTTTCATTACATGAATTTTCATATATTCTAGTAAACATTGATGTAACCGGTTAAATGATCTATTAACACAACATAACATATCTATTATTGTAAGTTTACACCATAAAATCATTGATACCTTTTCAGTAGCCGTATGTAATTCAGTTAAACCGGATTACCAATTTTAAATGTCTAATAATTGCATCAAAACTAACCACATTACCCTAAAATTAATATTTTAGTATTACCAATAAGTAGTTTTCATTTCATAGTTTATCATATATCTGAATAAACATTAAAATAACCATATATAATATAAATAAACTATTTAATCAAGTTAAAATGAACAATGAGTCATCCTTAACCATATAACTCTAAAGTTATATTTAGTATTTCTTGTAATTTTATATTACCATTTATGGTTTGTCTTAGTTTTATGGTTGAAGTTTTTTCATATGTTTACACAATAACAAAGTTAATCGTTTTACAATCATACGTACATCTTAAACATTTTTTGTAGCTTATTGATGTTTACATTCTAGTTATCTATGTATTATCCGATTATAGTTGGGCTTATTGTTTCCAGTGCAAACTTTGGTCCTTCAAATTTCCATGTGTTATGTTTTACCACCGTTTTAGTGTATCATGTGTTTGTTAGAATTCTAATTTGCTACTACAAATATGAGTATTTTGAACAACATTGATTTCACTTAATTTGGTTGAATGGATCAAAAATTTCACACTTTCACATTTCAGTTACTAACCACATTTTCTCGATACTTTGATAGTTAACCTGTATATTATCATTATTACATAGAACACACGCCAACTGAATTTGTATAATATTTAATTGTATAATGCATCCAAAAAATTGTCTTTAACATTGGTTAATATAATCTTTTCCAAATTATTTCTATTAACATTATGTCCATGTTAATTTTGCAAACAATACCATGTCATTTTACATGTTAAAATATTTTAAATCGACATCTCTTCTTCACAAATATCAACATAATATTATAATTGAATCTTCTTCTGACATGTATATATATATATATATATATGACAACTTAAATTTATCAAATCCAATTTAAAACAAGTCATAGCTTTGTCATCCGGTGCCGGGGACTGATACATAATTTCGCTGATATCAATTCACCACTTATGTAAATACTTTCGAATCCCACATGAATATATAATTACCAATGTCTCCATGTATTTTCAGCTAAATTTCCCTTCATCAGATGAATAGCTTTAAGTTTTAACTCATAATCAAATTTGTTTATCTAATTAGTTTTTTTTTTATCATTGTTAACGTGAACACAACATGTACAAAATCAAAGTAACATTATAGAAGTTTTATTGAATTTCTTTGTAAAGTGCGATATTTACTGGTTTATGTATTAGTTGATAAAAAATAAATTTGTTTAGCAACGCTGTTGGGGATAATTAATCCATGAAACAATCCATCCTAATTATAAAAGAACGTCGACATTCTCCTCATGCTTGAACGAGTTATGGCTTCTGGGTTATATTTTCCTCGTGCCTCTGGGTAAAATGGAAAACTTCTACTAACTTAGATTTCAGAATATGAAAGGATTTAACTTAGATATCATTGAAAAGGATCATACGAGAGTAATTAGATTTCAACTACAATGGCCTATAAATGGATTTAACTTAGATTTCAACTTCTACTAACTTAGATTTCAGAATATTTCTACATTTCAGAATATGAAAGGATTTAACTTAGATTTCAACTACAATGGCCTATAAAAGGGATCTGAACCCTAAAAGAAATTAATTAACTATTACATACCTTGACTATAGAAGCAGGCAGCTAAACTAGGGTTTTTAGACTAATACTTTGTACTCCTGCTATATTGATTAATCCCTTATATATTAATTAGAAAACATTAAACCATTTTTTGTAGTCACATGTCATCAATAGGATGATTCTTAGAATTCTTAGAATAATATGTTGGTCCATCTAAACATATATTATGCATTTTATTAAGCTAACTATCAAATTGATTAGTTAGGTACAAAAATAATATTCTCCACTTTTTTCTTAAATAAAAGCTACGGAATTAGCTAATAGGATTAACATATTTATGAAAATTAATGATTATGAATAATAAAGATTTGATAATAATTTTTTGTCTCCCTTCTCATTTTTGTTTAATTTTATATTATGTTTAAAAATTAAAAATCACATTAACCATGTAATAAGAATTTTTTTTCTTACATGTTATATTTTGAATTTCTTAAAAAAACTATAAATTACAAAAATGTTTAAAGTTCCACATTGAAAATTTTGTGATCAATGGTTTAACCTTTTTTGTTATAATAAGATACCAATGATCATAAAATCGTATGAATATGAAATCTCATTTAATAGATATATATATATATATATATATATATATATATATCATTAAATTTTTAATAGATATTCATATTATCTATTTTAATATCTTTTAAATAAAATTATATAACATATAAAAATATACAAATTTGCTAATTTCGAAATTTGCATTGAAAACGTAATGAGACATTAATATTTTGATTTGAAATTTGCATTGAAAAAATTTCTCATTAAAATTTTTGTGATTTATAGTTTAAATTTTTTGTTAAAGCAAATATACAAATGTTTATAAAATCATATGAGTAAGAAGTCCCAATAATAAATATTTATATTAAAATATACTATATATATATCTCAAAATCATTGAAATTTAATTATATACTATGTAAAAGAAATAAAATAATTGTTTTGATTTAGTTACCAAAAATTATTGTCAATAAACAAGAGGTATTTTATTATTTTGATTTTATGTGCTTAAACTAATTTAATTATGTACATAATATATAAATGAACACAAAATAAATTTTAATATATAAAAATTATGTGTATACATAATCCCAGTCCGCACATGGCGCGGATCTTAACCTAGTAAACATTATATTTGATCTATTCTTCTTGCGTTACTTATTGTTACCGAAGTATCACGAAGAACCCTGCTTTATTTTACCCTAACAGTTTGACGCTAGAAGGATGGGGATAACCAGAACTTAGTGACAATGACCAGAGTTGAGTGTGTGTCTTAAAGCCCACACTAAGAATTTGGTAGTGTATTGTATTTGTTAATTAGGGAAGAAGACTTGTGGGAAAAAATATCGTCATAACACAATGATTTTATTATTTTGATTTTATGTGCTTAAACTAATTTAATTATGTACATAATATATAAATGAACACAAAATAAATTTTAATATGTAAAAATTATGTGTATACATAATCCCAGTCCGCGCATGGCGCGGATCTTAACCTAGTAAACATTATATTTGATCTATTCTTCTTGCGTTACTTATTGTTACCGAAGTATCACAAAGAACCCTGCTTTATTTTACCCTAACAGTTTGACGCTAGAAGGATGGGGATAACCAGAACTTAGTGACAATGACCAGAGTTGAGTGTGTGTCTTAAAGCCCACACTAAGAATTTGGTAGTGTATTGTATTTGTTAATTAGGGAAGAAGACTTGTGGGAAAAAATATCGTCATAACACAATGATTTAATCAGATTCAAGTTGACAAAAATTGATTTTTTATATTGATGTCTAAAGGTTTACAAGGTAAATGAATGACAATCAAAAGAAGATTAACTAAGAACAAAGAGAACTAGCGAGATCAAAGTGTTTAGGGTTGAGAGCTCGAGCTTGATGGTAATGTGTGTGTGATTGTCAGTGAATAAATGTATATCCTTCTTCTCTCTCTCTCTCTCTCTCTCTCTCTCTCTCTCTCTCTCTCTCTCTCTCTCTCTCTCTCTCTCTCTCTCTCTCTCTCTCTCTCTCTCTCTCTCTCTCTCTCTCTCTCTCTCTCTCTCTCTCTCTCTCTCTCTCTCTCTCTCTCTCTCTCTCTCTCTCTCTCTCTCTGTCTCTCTCTCTCTCTCTCGTCTTCCTTTTATACTTTCTTAAGTCATTAGAAACTTCCAATATCTTCTCCTCTTCTTGTTCGCTTGATTTCAATGTTTTGGGGACTACTTCTACGGATCTCAGGAGCATTACTCGGTTGAACGAATCATATATTCTTTCAGCGAACTCGACAACCATCAACCTCGTGGTTTAATTAGAGATCGAGATCGGTCTCCCATCGTCTTTGATCTCTCCGCATTTCACGTGCCACCCAAAATGGGTTCGAGATCCATGTTTAATCATAATGTTTGTTGGCTCGGATTCACAGAGTTACATCGTGATTAATTACTCACATATACGACATTGCCTCTTACTAAGGCCGATATCGGGATGTGCAACCATCTATATGAACTTCGTTCATGAGATTTATGCAGGCCCATGGGAGATATGGGCCCAACAGATGTCTCCTTAGTCTTTAATGGGCTTGCGGTATAGTTAAGGACGAAATTTTTGTCTGTCAAATCTCCATATTTTTTTTTCTCGTGTGGATAAGTACACTGAGATGTGTCTAAATCTTTGTGGGGTATTACTCTCGTATGATCCTTTTCAATGATATCTTTTCGAGATACATGGATTTTTGATATAAATTCTAGGGTTGAACCTTTTATTAGTTACACTTTTCTTTACTTTTCGCAATGCCTCACAAACTATGTCCACTAGGAGAAGATCAAGATTTTGTAAATCCAAGACGATCCGTAGCATGTGCGATGTTGGGGGATCGGATAGGATACATTCCAAAGAGGTTAGTGATGCTCTGACCGAAGTTCTGAGGGAAGATACATGTCTTCCTCAGGCGGCAGGTGGCAATATCGGTTTCATTAGTTGCGAAAGTGCCGTACCAGCCGGTGTTGCCAGTACGAAACCGACTAGTCCTACTGGCTGTGACGGACGTGATCGTCTTTCGAAGAAGGTGAGGACCAACAATGCGGATTTGAGATCTGTTTGTCGAGCGATGCTGCATGAATTATTTTGATGTTTTAAAGTCTTTTTGTGTTAAATAGATCTTAATAATAATCCTTTTAACACCCAAAATTCTTTTAATTTTCTTTTTAACATCTCATATCCCAAAAACTATCAATTTTAAAACCAACTTCCAACCAATCCCATAACTTTGTAATTTTATTTTTTTAATAATACTAATTCAATATTATTTTTTAAAATTTAGTTAAGAATATTAACATAAAATAAACTAAAATTTATGTCATTTAAGTTATTTAAGTTGATTACATAAAAATTATTATTCATATGTAGTTATTATATTACAAAAGATAACAATATGAATTAAAAATAGTAGAATATTTAACATAACTATTGTAGATGTTAAAATGAAGTGAGTGTTAAATAAACAGGTGGACGAGAGAGAAGATGATGTGGAGTGTTATAAAAAAGAGGGTGTTGAATTGTTAGAACCATTATATATGATCTTCTAGCTTTCTACATAGGTCTATCATTTTGATAAACAATAAATAAAGCTAGGATTGGCTACAAATTACCCTAGTAAAGGCTACAATAAGCTATCCTATCACCTCTAAAGCCAAAAAGATTGTGGCAATTCTCATCCTTACAAAATCTTCTCGATTCCATCCTTCAGCAAATGAACTCAAATCAAGCTGTAGAAGAATTTTGAAGAAGGAAGGCATAGCTGAAGGATTCTAATTCTACCCAAAATACGAAGAGCTTGTGAGATTCTACTTGTGTTGGAGATGAGCATCTAATCAGATCATAGCTCTGCTTATCGTCTAAATTGATCTCTACAAGTTCAATCCTTGGGAGATTTTGGGTAAATCTAATGGGCATCCCAACCTCACTCTATTTTTCACTCTAAAATAAAGTTTAGAATAAAAGATCTCCAATCCAATTCTATTTTTTACTCTACAATAGAGTAAAATATATGTTAAAATATATGTTTACTTTATTTATAGATTAATCCATTTTTTGTTTGCTCATCACTCTATTTTTTCACTTTAAAATAGAGTATCACTGGAGTAGAACTCAACTCTATTATAAAGTTATTCTATTTTAGAGTGAAAAATAGATTGAATCATTGAAGATGATCTAACAATTTCTCGAAAATTCTGGAATCTGTTTCTTTTTTGTTTCTCTAGGTACTTCTTCACACCTAGAGACCGCAAATACCAAATGATTCTCGTCCAAACTAGTGCTGCAGGAACCGGTTATTGGAATGTCACTGGAGCACATAAACCAGTCGGTAAACCCAAGACGTAAGGTATAAAGAAAGCACTTGTATTTTACGCTGGGAAAGCACCCAAAGGAATTAAAACAAGTTGGACTATGCACGTGTATCACCTCCCTAATGTCAATAGACCAGCTTATGTTAACGAAAAAAACAACCCAAGAATATGTTCTATTATGTTTCATCATATTGTTTTTCTTGTTTAAATGTGATGATGATTTAGATTATTTAAATTTGTTGTTACAATGTTTTATTTAACATTTTGATGTTTGGATGTTAACAACTTGTAGTTTTGATATGCCAAAGATTGAACTTTGTGCGGGCTTTGTGATCATGATTGCAGGCTTTGTGCGGTCTTTAAGTATTTTGTTATTTTGACTTATGAGGTTAAACCCTTTGGGTAATAGTGAAGGTTACCTAATGGGAGAGACAAAGCATTGAAAAAGCTATTTCAGGCTTCAAAACAAGGGGAAGTTCAGCATTGGAATGTCGTTAATCTCGAACTATTATTTATCTAAAATACTTCAAATATACTAGTTTATGTGGAAGTACCCGACTTTTAATTAATCTCGGCTAATAAAATGGTTTTTCTGGCTATTAATTCTTTTATCAGGATTAATATTGTAATATTCGGTTAAGATTAACGTGTACATATGACTCCATCTCTTATAATAACCTACCTCGAACTCAAGATGTATTGTCTGGTTATAATACGCATTCACATTAATATAAACAAAAATTATTTTCTTGCTTTTATTATAACAGTCCAAATTATCATGTATTATCCGGTTGTTGGATAAATTATCAGCACATTCATATCATATATGATGCAATGGAGAATTATGTTATTTGAATTATGCTATTATATATACCTAGTATTCATTAAATTAAGTGGCTAAATCTAAAAATTACACCTAATTTAATGTAATCCTATGCAGTTGTAGTATGAAGATTGTTAGAACCATCAAAATGCACTTCTTTAAATATATGCTTACTTCTTAGTTCGTATTAATATATAGTTTTAACTCAAGTTGGTTGTTAATTTAGTTAACCGAACATTCATTTGTTATTTATTGTGTTGACATATCATTATACAGTTCGTCATTTATTGGCAAAGTGATAAATGCATTTTAAATCACTTTATTTTTAAATTGATAAATATAAATATTTATGTAAATATCTGGCTATTTATTATATTCTACGGTATCCTACTATATAAAAGGAGCTAAATCCTAGCTTCCTAAGCCTTGCCACATGAACAAAATAATCAGAACCAACCATTATGCCATGTTATTTTGGACTACACTTTTAAAAAAAAAACCAACCATTAAAATATGCGAAGAGTCACGGTTTAACCCGGTTCAACTCCAATTACATCATAATAAAACAATGCATGCATTGATTGTTGATTATTAGTCTTCTAGCTACCACATCTTTGCCATCCTAAATCAAAATCGATTTTTACAACTTTAACTTGCCCCATACTTATTATTCTTATAGCTGGTGAACAATTTAATTTAGGAAATCGTTATATTTCATGCCAAAAATGCCTACTGTATTCAATGAAAATTAAATAACATATATTTTACCATTAGGATCAAGAACTCTAATCTGAAGATCATATATTCATCCCCTCTCACTCTGAAAAAACTACCACCGCCAACCGTTCAAGATTTTGTGTAAGTCAATATTTGAAAGTCACAATTTTGTCAATTTCTTAGCATAAGTGATATGTTTAAGAGTTGGATAGTTAAGTCTGTATGCGGTTGGGGACGTGGGGTTTGGCTCACCTTCCACTGTTTATTTTCAATTGTTTTAATAATAGATTCATATTGATAATCTGTGCGAACAAACGTATAAAATTTTAGTTGGTTAAGATTAAACATAGACCGACAATCTTCCGTCTTTAGCTATTGGTCTCCGCCAAAAAAAATTGATTTAATAAAATAGTTCATGCCTGCTAAGCTACTATAATTGTAGTTCACATCTATCGGTCATATAAAATATTTAGTTTTTTTTGGCTTTATAAGATTTTAGTTTGTAATTAATCTCATGGTTCAATTTTATCAATTGAGACCTTTTTTACTATGTTTTATTATCAAACCATTTCACTTTGCCTAACATTTAAATATTCTTTCCTTTGTTTAAGGATTGATTTTTCCTCAATACCATAGTCAAACCAACCGCCAAAGATCCTCCGCTTGTGGGAGGTATTTTGAATTTACAAGTACATTTTTGAATCAAAAACATTATTAGTATTGATATATTAATTTAATACTTTAATCCAAAACTTTAATAAAACAAATATAAAATACAAATTATGTTTTATATATATATATATATTTTATATTTTTGACTATTTACATCTTATTAAATTTGAAATGCACAAAAAAAAAGAAAAGTTACATCTTATTTAATAAGATTCCAAATATGTAAATGAAATGCTACGTTTTGATTTTTGTTTATTGCTACGAAACGTTTTAAAAACTTGGGAAAATGTAAAAATACAGACGACATGACCGGCCACTCCTTTTCCCCCGGTTTGCAAGAATCTAATTAAGTCGCTTAATATTTGTTCCAAATTAATATATAGTCCCATCATAATCATAAATTAATAATCTATCTCTATATAATTTTATATAAGTACTAAATAAAGATATTTTTATTCATTTTATAGTTACAAAACTCTAATAAAACAAATATAAACATTATTAGTAAAATATGTTTTTTATTTAAAAATACAAATTATGAAAGAAACCATAATTAGTTCTTAATAAAAAAACCATGCTCCCAACTGTATCAACAAATTTGTCATTCACTCCTAGAAGACACATATAGAAATAATTAAATACTTTGGCAAAAAAAAACATTTTTGTGATGAAGATTCTTAGATGATGATCGTTTTCTATACAAACATACGGCACCTCTTCACCATTGTTTTAATCCCAGGAAAACGCGTAGAAATATATTAACACAAATATTAACATACTTTAATTAAATATGTAATCCGCGCGGAGCGCGGACAACGGCTCTAGTATGTGATAATTAAGATTAAATCAATGCTAGCTTAAGTATCTAACTGCTACACAAACATGCGCTCAAATTAATAATTAATATATTATTAATAAATTTAATATTTTTAAACATACCTCGATTTGGACAAAAGGGTAACTACACTACAGTCATCTTATTGATTTTCCAAATATCATAAAATTTTGCATTGATAGCTAATTACTAATGTCTTATGGTTATTAAGTTAAATGAGTCATTTTAATTTAAAAAAAACTCCAGAGAAATGTAACATGACAAAAAATATAAATTCATATGAAAAAGAAATTTTAGCAAATCTCATAAAATATAAATACTACTTTAAAATATTTGAACATAAAAATGAAAATTAATATTTCTATAAATTAATAAAATACTATAATCTCAATTTTATTAATTTATATAGTATTTACGGTAATTAGATTCTTGGTTAAACTCCACATTTATCCTTCAAAATTTTGGTTTTTAAAACCATAGTATACTTATCTTTATTACATACTTTACTAGGACCGGTCTCCTCTACGGTCGGGATGATAGTTTGAAAATAATTTAAATAATTAGAATTAATATTTTTTATTTTTGTTTAATATTTGTTTACATTTTAAATGTTTTGTTATATATTAGTATGAATCATTATTTTATTGATTGTTATTCTTTATTCAGTTTGATTCTCATTACAATTAATTAAAAAATTTAAATTTAGGGTAAACTCGCCCGTGAATAAAGTAATGAGAAAATTATTTTTAATTTTTAATTTATCTTAACTAAAAATTGCATTAAGGTTCATAATTGTTTTACAACAATTTTATCTATTTATTTTACTTTTCCATTTTAGAAATTTTAGTGACACATTAAACATATGGTAAATATAATCCCACAATTATATATGTTTTTCTTTTATGTTCACACATTTTAAGTCTTGTTCGGAAACTCGCTAGGCGCTACGCGTGCGTTCGGGTTGGGCCTAGCGCCTAACGAAGAAATCGGATTTTAATCGGGGATTAATCGGAGATTAATTTTAAGTTTTATTTTATTTTTAAAATAAAGTTATATACAAAATATATTTTAAGTAACATATCGCAAAGATTACTTGTGGTCTAGTGGTTTAGTCATTGCTTGGTGACATACCAGTCCCGGGTTCAACGCCCAAGAAAGTCATTTTTGCATATTTTTTATATTTTTTAGCTAAATGGCAGTTTTGTAATTATATCTTCATCTTCTTATCAGGGCTTTGCCTGTTTCTGCAACTTTTTTTTTACGGCTGCCATAGATTTTCTTCGAAAAATCTTCATTTCTCATGCGTTTTTGTTGTTGTTTACACATAACAACTATAGATCTATCAATACTTGTTGATTTGAACTTCAAAATCGCGAAAACAAAGATTTTTTTTGTATCAGACCGCCTAACTGTCCGATTGGTAGCAAATCGCAGCGGTAGGGTGCCGCTTCACGCCTAGTCGCCGGAAAATCGGACCTCCTCGCCGCGTTTTAGAACAAGATTTTTAACAAACACAGTCATTACTTTTATTCTATTTAATTTGTACACTACATATTAATCTCAGATCTCAAAATTTATAGGAAACAATCGAATAACTATTCATGATGCATCTTATACTTTAGCATGAAGTTTTTAGCAGAAGGTACTTTATAAATTGAAGTTGGTTTATAAATATTGTCACGATATCAAACATGAATAAGATGACTCTCCTTTACAATTACTAAGTGTTCTTGAAAGATTTGCAGAGCTCTTAACATTTATTGAAAAACAGAGAAAACTGCATAACAAAAAATTTGAGATTGATAAAAAAAATCTGTTCTGAGAGTTGGATTAATTATAAAGACACTGTGTAGCTAACTCCATATGCCACTTGAGAGACCATCCTGATTCTCCATGATAGAGCCTCCATGGTTTACAAAAATATCAAGCTCCTCCCCTGTTCACTTTAATATAAATTGGTGACTGCAACTGATCCGTTGATATATTTTTCTGCATTGAGTCTTCCCTCTTACTTAATTCGTCCTCTTTAATACTTTTCAAGTGATTCAACTGTTTCTAATGCTTCTGGTAAAGGGCATCACTAAGCTGCCATTGGAATCATCTCAGGAACTGGTTCCTTCTTATCAAGGCTTCTGATGAAGAAAAAAGAATCTGAGGAAGTGCCTCTTATTTAACCTCCACAATCAACACAACACGGTCAACAGAGTTCTCATAAAAAACCGCAGGAACTGGTGCATTCTTCACGATCTCTTCTGAAACAACTGACTCTTGACCTGGTGCATACCAAGCAAGGAATCTGCCCTTAATTCCTAAAATTATAATTCACGGTTGGCCAATTCCACCTTATACCAATTGAGACCATCACCTTCAAGCTCAACAATACCAACGTAATTTGTCCTCTTAGGTGGATTTAGTAATTCAAAACCGCATTACCTCTCATTTAAATCTCATGTTTATGGAGTATTATTCATCAAAGACTCTATGTGGACTTACACCTCTCACGTAATTCCACATTCTCGCCTCTGTAGAAGAATTAGATACTTCACATCAACGAAACAAACATGCTCCATCCACTATGAAGCAAACAGCTTCGTGGCTCACCTGCAAATATCAAAATCAAAAACATCAACCATCATAGAACACTTATGACATAAAAGATTCACAGAACATAAATAAAGAAAGATACTCAATAAATTGTTTCCTATACCATTGAAATATGTATGGAACGTCACTCATTGGCAAGCAAAACCTTTGCAACCAACCCTTGATAGGTGATTGACCGGAGATCCTGAAAGAAGAATCAAAAGGGTGAATTAAAGACAATCCTAGAACAAAATATGGAAAAATAAGTTTTGATTTATATAAACACCAATCTAAGCACACAAAACCGAACATGTGTACTTGTGTCCGAAAGGTCAAGGTTTTGCTAAAGGTTTTGGGAGTGGAGGAGGAGGCGCCTCATTTTCAATTGCATTCTCGTCCTGCTGCAAAAGAAATAGAAACAGATATCAGCTTCTTGAAGAATAAGACCATCATCTTGTACTTGGCTAATACAAAAGAAGTGGAAATAAATACTATAAAATATAAAACTCTGATCACAGTAGTAGTGTATGATTGTGGCCAAAACGTTCTGGGATTTCAAACCAATAGTAAGGAAAAGCGTGGTAAGAATATAACACAAAGCACCTGTTTTCAGTCATTTGTCTTCCTTAGCTTGGAGGTGTGATTTTTACACAGCCAAAAGAAGATTCTACTGCCGCAGTTCAGATCCTGCAGTGAAGAACATAATTGAGTTGTTTCTTCAATCACAATGGACCAACACCAAGAAGAAACATAAACAAAACTTAGAACAACCCAAAAATCAAATCAAGATATCAGTATCATTGTCTGAAAGAATTTCAAACCGATAAGAATTCAATGATTATATGCTTGCGTTTTATCACCAAATCAATAAGTGAAACTCACCATTAATGAAAACAAAATTCAATGGCTGAACACCATGGTAATCAAAAAGCTGCTTGAATGCCCGACCTTTAAGTCAGAAAGGAGGAGAGAGGAGTTCGCCATTATGCTCAAAGAAAGTTGTAAGAGTTATTATGATTGGGAAGGATGAAAGGATCAAGTTTACTTATCAAAACTTATCTTTATCGTAGTAGCCGAAAAAATAACTCGTTTGATCGAGTATGCTACCAATCAATGTTTACGTCTTATTTTAGTGTGTTCTTTCGGATGCATATTCACCGGGAGCAGAGATGATGCAGTGAATGAGAAATTGTAGAAAGAGTGGGGGGGAGAGAAGGAATAAGAAGGTCGCTAATGATGACGATTGAACAGTCCATAACGGTTCAGGTTTCCCATTGCCGGTGCTAAGAACTCCATCGGAATCGATATGAACGAAGGATTAGACCAGATACTGGCGTGATTAATAGGTTCCCGTAACCCAGTCGAAACGCCATGGTCGGTTTTAAAAATCAGAAGTTGCAAAACGTTAAGAACCCTAGAAATGGTTGAAGATGAAGACTGATGTTTTTGCATTAGGGTTCCCGATAACAGGCCATGGGGCTGCCTACAACATACAAAATTATTAGCCCAAAACCCTGAAGATATACGCTTTATAACAAAAGCCCACTCGATTGCTAAGCCCATCCGAATTCTGAATAAATGAAGTGATGTGTTTCGGGAAAAGCGGGACACGTGTCACGACCAGAAGACTTGACTTATCTAGCTGGAATCTGATGTAGTTTCATTAGAGTGAAGCAAACACTATTTTATAGTAATATAGATAGATAGATATTAACAATAGGGCTGTTCTTTTAGAAGACGCGCTGCGTCAGCGGCTACCGATCAAAAACTGAAAAAAAGACGATGAAAAATTTAATTAAGTTGACGCTGCCATTATTTTTTGCGAAGGTTTTCGGTGTCGTCGCTGACGCAGTTAAAAGCGGCGGTATTTATGTTGACGCTGCAACTATTTTTGATAGGCAAAACCACCGCTGCCGGTGTTTATGTCCAGACGCGTGAACGAGAAAGCAGTTATAATTAACTGCAAGACGCTGACGCAGCGCGTCTTCTAAAAGAACAAGGCTAATATCTTCTCTAGGATGACTTCTTTGTAAGGCTTCTAGTTCAGTAGATCTTAAAAATAATTTTATAATTTTATAAAAATATTTTGATGGGTAAAAAATTGAAATCATGTAATAATAAATATTTTTCGATGATTTAAATTTAGTTCAACTGAAATTGAATTATTTTCAACATAGATGAGTGAATGAAATTAAAAATTTTTGGAAAATAAATTTGTAAATAACCTCTATTCAAGCAGTTTATGTACCTGCAGACGATTTGACTGACCCTGCTCCTGCCACGTGTATATTGGTTCATGAGTCATTGGTTTAGGGTTTGTTAACATATGATATAGTATTGTATGTATCTTTAGGGTTAGATTCTGAAATCTTACCTTCATTTTTTTTCTTTTTCAAATTGACTCATATATGTTTAGTAACTATCTAAAAACTTGATTTAAACATTTTCTAAGTTTTTTTTTTAAGTTTAAGAAAGTGTTTTTTTTTTTTTGCATAGTTGATTGATTTTAGGGTCCGGAAGACTCACAGAAGACTTAAAAAGAAGTCTTCAGACACATCCCGCCTAAATTTTAGTAGAATTTATGGTTCCCGCCTAAATTTTGGAATAATTTAGGTTTTCCGCCTCAATCAAAGTCTTCCATAAGTCTTCCAGGAGTCTTCCATAAGTCTTCCAAGAGTCTTCCATAATTTGAAATTTTTATAAAAAATATTTTCATGGGTTAAAATTTGAAATCATGTAATAATAAATATTTTTCAATGATGTAAATTTAGTTTATCTGAAATTGAATTATTTTCAACATAGATGAGTGAATGTAGATTGATTCATGAGTCACTGGTTTAGGGTTTGGTAACATATGTTATAGTATTGTTGGTATCTTTAGGGTTAGATTTGAAATTTTTTCTTCATTTTTTTTTCTTTTTTCAAATTGACCTATATATGTTTAGTAACTATCTAATAATTTGATTTAAACACTTTCTAAGTTTTTTTAAGTTTAAAAAAGTTTTTTTCATAGTTATTTGATTTTAGAGTCTAGAAGACTCACATAAAACTTAAAAAGAAGTCTTCTGACACATCCCGCCTAAATTAAAGTAAAATTTAGGGTTCCTGCCTAAATTTTGAAATAATTTAAGTTTTCCGCATAAATCAAAGTCTTCCATAAGTCTTACATAAGTCTTACATGAGTCTTCCATAATTCTTCCATGAGTCTTACATAAGTCTTCCATGAGTCTTCCATGAGTTTTTCATAAGTCTTCTAGAAGACTTCTGGGTCGAAAATATTTAGCCTAATTGGAATTTTTATCTCCATATATAAAGAAAATTTACATATTTTTTTTCTTCCTCTCAAATGACTGCAACAAAAATTTAATGATTCTCATTCTGAAACTCTCCAACCTCTCTCTAATCTTAATTTTATATTCATTTCTCACTTTTTCTTACGTCTTCTCACTAATTTATCTTCTTTTTGCAGATTTTTCATTACATGATTCTCTTTTTTTTTTTTGAATGAATGTTAAATTTATATTCATCAAAAAAGCCTTTTTACATCAAGTGTAGACCTTAATAGGAAAATCCTAATCTTTTGCAACTTATACTTCTAAAGATTAATTTTCTACACTCTTGTACTAAACCAATATTGAAGAGCATTCTCCATACCCTTTCCTCCTTTCAATCTCATTATGCTTAGCTTGTTACTAACTCCTTTGTCAATCCGCTTCTTCATTACTTCCAGAGGTAAAGGTTTCTCACCATGTCTTATTTTGTTTCTCTCCATCCATACTGTGTGCACAATAGCTTGGAAAGCATATCGAGTACAGAAAGATCTCTTCTTGTCATTATCAACCCGTGATAACAACACCACAACTTCCGACCAGTCTGTAGTAAAATCTCTTCCCAGAATCCCCTTTACAAGATGCTCCCAAAGCTGAGAGGTGTATGAGCATTCAAAGAACAAGTGATTGCGGAATTCTCCAGCACTCTTGCAAAGAACACATGTAACATCCACACCTTGACTCCATTTCTCAATTCTATCCATAGTTGCAAGTCTGTTAAGCATTGCTAGCCAAGTCAAGAAAGCAAACTTAGGAGTGGCTTGCGCGAACCATATACCTCTCCCCCAACTACAATGAGTATGTTCCTCTCTTAGTAACTCCCAGGTCTCCCGAGTTGAAAATTTCTCTTTAAATCCTGATTTATATTTCCATAGACACACATCTTCTGAATTTTCGCATATCTTCTCTTCTACTTTAGTCAGCTCTGCCTCCACTTCAGTTAGCAACGTATTTCGATGCCTTCTTCTTCTAGCTTTAAGCACTGCTTCTTCCACTGTTGCTTCATTTTTTATTCCCATGACCAGAGCTCATCTTTCACCCAACCTCTCAAATAAAATCCCTTTAGAAGACCAATTCTCATACCAAAAGGAAGTGCTTCTGCCATTTCCTATCTTCTTCTTATAGAACCTCTTAGCTATATCTCTTTGCTTCAATAATTTCCTCCACATCCAAGATCCAGCCTGAGTATTCTTCTTCACTTCCCAGAAACATTTCCTCTTTAGTAAGTTATTTTTGATCCACTTCCCCCAAAGAGAATCCCCTGTTAACAACCTCCATATTAATTTCAGACCAGCAACCTTATTCACTTCCTTTAAAGCTCTAATTCCCAGCCCTCCTTCACATTTAAGTTTACAAATATCCAAACTCAGGCTGTCCATTGTTAAGAAAAACAGACGTCTTTGACTTGGTCATTTTGAAAAAGTCTCTTAGCTTTAGTCTATTAGTTGCCGAACACTCTAAAACAGAGGTGCATAAGATATTATGTAAAACACAACTTGAACAAGGAGGAACAAATAAAGAACCATAAGAAATGTTATGCAACCCCCAAGTCAATAACAAAGGTAACAATAAATTGCTTACAAACTAGAAATTCGAGTCATTGTCATTATTATCAGATAAATATTATTGACCGACTCTGTTTTGTCGTGCGTTCATCATCTTATATTTCACTCATTCCCTTGTTTACGCACTTCCACGAGGAGCAATAGTTGCTTCACATTGAAGTTGTGCTTTACGTAAATATATAAGTACACGCCAAGATTGTACCTCTTGGCTGGCTTTGGTCACGAGCTAGAAGAAAACTGGACCTAGATCTACTACCACAACGCTAGAGCCCAACAATATACGAGTGCTGTTGCGGGTGTGCGAGCACAAGTCTCTTTAACAACCGAAAATCGTGAGAGACAATCTCAAGTAGATATGACAAAAAAAAAAAGTAGCAAGTTTCACAATAGACTCAACGACCACGTTTTCTTCAAGGTTCAACAATGTTTTGCAGCTAATAAAAGAAAAAGACCCAACGTCATCAACAGACTTTTAAGAAGGATTTTTTCCACGACAGAATAGTCGGCACATTCAACTCTTACCCCCAGACCCAAAAGTCTACTAATATACTCAAAAGATTTTATATTATAAAAGTCAAAAGGAGAACCACAAAGGCAGGGTAGATAGATATAAAGCAGCTTCCTTTTGACATTCGTCGTCATTATCACATTCCCACTTTTACTTTACAAACCCACCTGCACCTTCCTCGTCGCTTCCAGGAATCTCCTTATTCAACTTTGGCTGACGTCAAACAAACTCTCGTTTTGTTAGCTTTATGACTTAAAACACTTTCTATAACAAAATCTCTACTACTACTAACTAACTTGCCTGGTTTTGAAGAGCTGTTATTGTGGACCTAAGCAGATCATCTCCTACTATTCCCCGCAGCTTCCTCACAAACTCTCCTCGCGTCATCTTCTTTTCCTGCATAAAATTTTTTTTCTTCAACTCTCATGCACTTCTCAAAATGTATCGTGGCAAACTAGCTCAGATCAGATTTCTACCCTCAGTTGTTGGTAGTCAGCATTGATGAAACACATGTCCTTCTCTGCAATCTTGGGTGAGATTGCTGCAAACAGTGTAGGAAACGGCATCCAAGGAGATTTGGGTTTCGTAGTGCTCGAACCCACACTGTTTGCGCTCCCTGAACCTCTTTCAGGCCCCTGTTTACAACCAAACAACCAATGTATAGATGTTCAATTCCTTTGGTGACAAGATCTTATACAAAAGAAAAATAATCAAAGGAGCAAACTGACGTTTGAGTCTACCTGCGGGGGAGGAAGATCCTTGGGTCCTTCCAAAGTGACACCTGAGTTATCATGCCTAGCAACCATATCACCTGCAGGAACCAGTGTATGTCATCGACTTCTTATATTGCACAAAACAGAATTTAATGGATCGAAATACCCATTAAACCGTGAGTATCTCCATCCGACCCCCGGATGATTCAATCAAAGACGTGTCTCTTGAAACCAAACGTGTTTAATAACACCGGAGGTCGTTAGGTTTTATCACACATGGGATCCTTTTTTTATTCTTTATAATTTTATCGGTTGAGACCTGAGCTTCAGCCAGATCTATAAGCTGTCTCCCTTTCAATGCGTCATCAGTTATGATTTTAATTTGTTGAACAAGTTCATATGTGAGGAATGAAAAGGGAACAAACTAATCACCTTCAGCATTGTGAGGAACAGACAGCTTGAACCTAACAACATATTCAGGGAATATATGGGTATTCATATTGATGTTCCAGACAATGTAATTTTTCGGATTCTCGACATCATCGACTCCATTGTCATACTCTTCTCCACCAGAGAAAAACTGTGCTTTATCACCACGAAGAAGCTCCATGTTCCCCATTATTACACGGCACAAAACCATGTACCGTACTCCATTTTCGTCAATATCACAGTACCTCGCACTGTAAAGAAGCTTTTCAGCAAAGATATCTATTGGAGGTAGGAGCTTAAAATACATGAACTAAAAATACAATAGAAGAAACTAATATGAGGCAGAGAAAGGGAAACCTGAAGTAAGGGCAGTCTGCAGCAGTTAAATGTATCCCAACACCATACATGGACTTTCGAATAAATGCTCCCCCAACTCCAAGTCCCTGCATCATAATCCCAGATAGAACTTCCCTCTTTGCAGGAAGCCATGCGTATCTAACGTTTGCGTCCCCTCGATGTTTCTTGGTGATCTCAACCTGCTTCTGGAAAAGCTCTAGGCGAGCTTCCGCAATCTCACTGGAAAAACGGCCCACATCCAGCACCGCTACATGGCCTAGAGAAGCGGTACCTACTGCAAACATCTTTTTTACTGCATCTTTATCAAGGCCTTCGGCTCCAGCAGGCTTGACACCAGAGACTGCTATACCATCCGTCTCATCCCATTTCGAAACAGCAGGTTCAATCCTGCGGCTGCAGCTATCCTCGGCTGGATCATCATCCATACTGTCACCAGATTCATCACTGCACTCCTCCAAATTCAACCTCGGCTCCCCAGCATTAACATCAATCTCAAGGCGCAACTTGATATCATGCGGGACATAGTGTTTTGAATATTCCACGCACTTGTGATTGCAGCAATCGTTCCTTTCGTCACTCTCGTAAATTTCAGGGAAGAAACATTTGCCTCCAATGTCGATCCATGCAAGCGGAGTTTTCGCCCCTGTTTCCAAATCTAGCCTATGCATGTGCAAGAAATCCAAAAGAAAGTGTTGAGCACACCACTCGAACTCAATTGCAGCCCTCTTTTCATTTAACTCAGTTCGGATTGCACATATAACAGGATCAGGCAAATCATTCCAGTCACCCTTCTCGTAGATCATAACACGCTTTGCAATTCCGGTCTTCTTGAAATAAGAGTAGTATCTGACCAGCGACTTCCCAGATAGATTCTCGTAAGCACCTTCCAATTTCCTTCTTTTGTCGGGAACTTGGCTCTGCGGGTTCGGTGGGGGAACATCTTGCAGCTTTGCACACGACACACCAGTAACATATGCAGCATAGCTTGCTGCGCGTTTCCTCTTTTTACCGAAACCATCTTCACGCCTACTATCCAACACCTTGACGATCTTCGTTTCCATTTCTAGCTATTAACAATGCTAAACCTATAACCTTGAAAGAAAAAGTCAACTGTAACTCTTAACTCGCTATCAGTCCTAAAGATGGTGCCTTGCCGAGAGCATTAAAGAGCACTGCACAAAAGAAATGGAAATACATAAGATACTAAACAACAATATTACAAGTTGCAAGTTCGTCCATTAAACACTTTCTCACAGTTGACATAACAAAAAAAACGAAGCAAACAAGATAGAATATCAGAGCATAAATTTAGGAGACTACAACCATCATGGTATATCTATCGTAACAAGGGACATTTGCTACAGTTTACATCAGTCAGCAAAGTCACGAGCAGCGTACTCATTCAAAAACAAGTGTGTTACAAAGACAATCCTTACTTTCTACAAGAAAAGAAATAAGAAAGAAAAATTACAACATTTATATGTAAACACACACAGTCTAAATCAATTAAAAAATGCAAAATCTGACCATGAGTTTGAAACTCACCCAACGGTAACAGTTAGAGTCTGATGGGTAGATACAAGTGTGTTCATCTTCTTTGTCGTAGAAATAAACACAGTCAGAGAAGAAACAAACGCCACCGTCGATTTCTACAGCCGTCGGTAAGAAAGTTCCTGCAACAAGTGAATCGATTAGAGATCAGATCGTGGATAAAACTCGCACGAGAAGTCAATCAATTCAACACAAACGACTCAAAGCGTCTCGGAATCATACGAATCTAAGCCGATCTACCGGAAAACACCTTTAAAATCCAATCGAAGACAAGACATGCGATGAGTTTATGACTGAACCAAAAAAAAACGAAATTAACCTGATGAAGTGTTCAGATCGATCGCTGAGGCGGCGGCAAGGGTTTTCTGCAAAAAGCTACGATTAGAGAAGGTGATGATGAGCTTTGTAGAGAAGAAAACCCTAAGCCGGCGAAGAGGAGGGGAAGAAGAAACTGTTTCTGAGGCTGAGGAGACTCATTATATTCGGCGATAAGGAGAAGAAAAAGAAGCTTTTAAGTCGGCCAAGCCCTCTGAGTCTTCCTTTCCTGACCAAAAATTGCTTGGCCAAAAAGCAAATCATTTGGGTTTCTTTAAAATAACATGTCGGTCATGTATTAAATGTGACCGTCCAAATTTGATTGGGTGGTCATGTATTGATGTGGCGGTCAACACACGGAGGTAGATGCGGTCGAATAAATAAATGGAATATATTCGTCATGGATGTAGAAAAATATCATATAATGTAACGGGACAAACTTATACGATTATTGAAATAATATAAAAACGTTTAGACGGAGACGAACCATGATGAGATTGCGAAGCGATGGGTAAAGGGGGACCCACTGGAACCGAGGATAACTATGAATTGAAGAAACAATACAAAAATATATATATTATATTAACTAAGATCGTTCCGCTCTATAGACGTAATATAATTTACTTGTGATCTATATTAATATTTTTTGTATAATTTTATGGTTTGTATTTTAGATTTGCATTTATAAAAAATGTTTAATAATTTTAGTAAATCGGCAAACATTTTATGTTATATTCAATTGACAAAGAGTATTTTGTGTTCAAAATGTACTATTGCATATAAAATTATTAGATATATTAGTATAACCATAGTTTTTTGTTGTCTATTGTTAAAAATGCCTTGGAAATTTTACTTTATGATTTTAAAATTGACAGTTAGTTTTGGTTCAAAACATACTCATGGTTAAATACATACTTATTAAATATATATGGTGCAGTGTTAAAATATTTGGTTTAATTGTTAAAGAAATAAGTTTAACTTTTATTTTTATAAAATTGTGTAAAAATTTATTAATGATTTTAGAAATTATGTTTTTTTTTAATCAACTAACAAAAAGTATTTTGTGCTCAAAATAAACCAGTGAATAAATATTTACGGAATATTTTTTTTTATAAAATGTGTTAAAATTTTGGTTTAGATGTTAATTAAACAAAAGTTATGGAGTAAATAAATATTTATGGAATTTTTTATAAAATATGTTAAAATTTGGTTTAGATGTTAATTAAACAAAAGTTATGGAAGAATTTATAATTCTTTAAATAATTAAACCTATTAGAAATAATTGTATTCAATTGTTCAAAGTTCCAAACAAATATTCAGTTTCAAACATATTACACCACATTCAAAATAAATTTTGAACTCATGTTGTACTAACTTATTGATCAAAGATGATCACATCAGAGGTTTACAACAATAACATAATAGAGAAAACAACTTGCACTAAAAGTCTTAAACACACATATAACGCAAGCTGAATTAAATACAAAAAGGAACCAAAATACATTCAACGATTTCACGTGGAGAACACGTATGTGTTTCAATTCAAGTGCTACTTTCAGTTCCTGCACATTTACAGAAACAACAATTGCATTGTACATGATCATAAAAAGAATGCCAATACATTTGCTCTATGAGCAATTAATTACCTTGGGTTCGGTGGAAGAGCAGAGCTTGTTCTTTCAGTTTATTTTCTTCTCTTTCCATACGTATCAGGTTCTGAAGCTTTTTCTCCTTGAATCTCATCGTCAAACATCGTTCTGATTATAAGAAGAGGTTAAATCCATCTGCAAAAACGAAAACAGTCACAACCAGTTATTTACAAACACTACAAAACTTAGTCTTTTATCTATAAAAAGTCTTTTGTGCATATAGGACAGACCTGAGTGAGAACAAATATAACATTTTTCAACGCGGCGTTTATTATAAAACAGATATGTATGATCTGGGTCATGAAAGATCACTAATGTAGTGGTTACCATCTAATAACTAATAGTCACTTTAACTAAATTCTCTTAAACTGGATTCATAAGGTTGTTAAAGAACTCATCTGATAAGAAGACACAAAAGGTACACAGAGAAGTTCATCATCACCAAGAACCGAACATAAAACCAAAATTTTCAATTTCAAGCAAAGCTTTGAACTTTCTAAAAAAAAAAAAAAATCTGTAACATCTGAACAGAACTGAAGCTAAGACATGAACATACCTAAGAATCAGACAGGTTATATCTTCAAATCAGAGAAGAAGATAACGGAGGTAACCATTTTTGTCTCTGAAAGTTTATAAATGCAATAATTGAAATGATCATAGTGATGATTCGCAGGGTATGAAACTTACATATTTATTGTCGAAATAGTCGAAGACTCACTCAATCGATGTAATGGATATCCACTGAATGAGAGATCGTGAGAGAAGTGAACAGATACTGTTAATGAGGGAATTGAAGAGGCGCTTCGATACAGCCATAACTCCGACCGTTTCAGATGGCGAGGAGAAGCTAAGATGTCACCGAGTCGTAGCCGCATGAAGAAGAGAGATGAAGCTCGTCTCTTCGATCTATCACAATTAGGGTTGCGATCTCGAACAACATGTGCCGGATACAGTTTCTAAGTTAAAAACCCAACACACATTGAACGACCAGGCCCATTCTGAACCAGATTAAATGAAACGCCGAGTTTTACTCTTCAAGGACATGTGTCAGCTCGAGGTTGAATTACTTTGTGACATGGATCCTAGGTGGCGCCGTAAGGAGAGAGTAAAACACTCTTATATATATATATACTAGGGTCGGCCCGCCCTTCGGGCGGGATGTAAAATTTAACAAATTTTGGAATGGGTATAGTTTGTGTTATATTAAAGTTTATATATTAGTTAAGGTTTTTACCGGTTTTAGTAAATTTCATAGAAAATTTAATAATTATGTTGCCATTAATCCGAGATTTGTATAACTATAAAATAAAAGTTGTGTGTGCATGAAATGTAAAAACTGAAAAGAGAGTGCAGAGTATCAAAATAATAGTGATGGTAGTTTTGGGAACGATGTTGTTGACGAACCATCAAAGTCGTACGGGTGCCGCTTGCTTTCACTGCAAGTAATAAGAGATTTCAAGTAAACGAAATAAGTTTGATATAGTTGCATTATATAAAGTGTAGTTATAACCTTAGTTGTCCGAACATCCTTGAAGATTTCCTTATAGACGATATTAGTAACTCCATCTCCACCATCCATATCAGAAGTTTCGTCTAATATTTTAAGACCAGATGGGGTTGTTACTCGAGACATAGCAGCATACAACTGTCCGTGAGTAAAACCAGGGTGAGGGAGATATAAAGCAACTTGTTTCAGGCTTTGGTATTGGCTCTTGTTGATTGTCATGGCGTAGCACAATCTGATCGGGAATTGTCATCGACGGAAAGTGAAGGGATGGATGATGTGGTGGGAATGAGCTGGATCCTAGGGATCAAAACTTCTTCCCCAATATCTGTCCCAGTCATGATTTTAGCTTTAACAATTCTGTTTCCTAGGAGGGTGACCACCATTCTTGTACCATTGCATAAACTTTTATCCTGGTTAAGATTACACAGCAGCATCACTGGAGCTCCAACTTTCAAGCACAATCTGTGGTTGGGCAGTCCCAGAAATTCTAGAGAATTTAAGTACTCAGGCGGGTAGTGGTTGGTCCAATCATCATCTGATGACCTTCCAAGGGATCGGAACTTAAATATTCCCTAGCGTGTGATGGGACCCTGGAGAGGAGATAAGCGTTCACCTCCTGTACTGTATTGTTGGTAGGTGTCAGGACAGCCCTTTCTTTTAGGTATTCTGTATCTCGATAGTTCTAGAGGAAGTTAGGATATGCAACATCCGCCAATGCCTCGTGTGGTTTTATAGAGCTAGATATTAAGAAGTCTTTGGAGTTAGCTTGATAATTTTTATACTTAATTTATATATGGATGACTTCTATTTTTCTTATGTATGAAAAGATAGTTTCTATATTAATCATATTTAATTATCTTCAAAAATTAAAATGTAAAACAAAAAAGTAAAAAAAAATAATAATATATATATATAATCCTTATATCATATATCTTTAGAATTAAAATATAAATCCTTATATCATATATATTTAGAACTAAAATATAAAACTAAATATTCCTAAAATTCTCGATGAAAATATTATTGACCTTTATTATTTTTGTTACAGCTTTTACAATTTTTTTTTTTTTTAGAAAACATACTTTTCTTACAATATAAAATTCATAAAAATGTTATTATGTTACTTGGTTCTCAATATTTGTTATATTTTGACTTTCAAAGTAAGTACATGTTGTTGACAAAAAAAACGTAAGTACATGTTATTTCATTAATATGTACATTTTTGTGTGGTATATAAGTGCTTATATCTATATTATTAAAGTTGAAGTACACATTGAGATTGTTTGGCAATATAGATAGTAGTTAAAAAAATAGTACTGTTTGGAAACATGGATAGCAGTAAGTTAGAAAAAAAAATGGGCTTATGCTACTAAAAAAATTGGAAGTCCATTACATTATATTAAAAAGTAATGGATCTATGTTACTTAATATATATATTCAAATCAAAATAATAATTTAAAATTGATTTATATCAAAAATTTATTCAAAAATATATATATACATATATATATTCAAATTTTGATTTTTACTAACATATTTTCTAATAACTATTATAAAAATATTTTCAATATATATAATAAAAATACAATACAAAGCCCAATTTCAAACACCAACTTAAATTATAGTTTTTATATTTCACATTAAATTTTAAAATATAATATATGTGATTATTTATATGATTGCACGTATAAAATATTATTAATTATAAGAAAACTTATTTGATGGTACATATAAAATACAATTAATTATATGATAACACATATTTTGTAACCTATGATGACACATATAGGATATATATAATAGTGATTAGGGGTGGGCGTTTGGGTTCGTTCTCGGGTATTTTTGGGATTTCGTGTTCAGTTCAGATCTTTGAAGATTTGGTTCAGATTTGGATAATCAATTTAAATAGGTTTGGTTTAAATATTTGGATAGAGAATTAATAATTATTTAAGTATTTTTGGAGCTTTGAATATATTTTAACTATTTAAAATATTTACGTGTGATTATTTGTATATATTTTCAAGCATTTAAGCGAACTTAAAAGTATCATATATATATCCTGGATGATTTTATATATATTAAATCTAAAAATAATTGATATATATAAGTATATAAATCTATTTTGGATACCCAAAATACTTCGGTTCGGATCGGATTAGATTTCAGTTCTTCAAATACCAAAATTTTGAATAATTCGGATATTTAATCAATTCCGGTTCGGATTGAGTACTACTTATTCGGATTGGATCGGTTCAATTTTTTTAATTTGAGTTTTTCGCCAAACTCTAAATAGTGACATAAAAATCAAATAGCATCATATTTAGAAAAAAATACCCGCACGGGGGTGCGGGTCAAAATCTAGTTTTTATTTATAACAGTTTAGTAGTGTAAAACTCATTATTTCTTTGACGGAAGAAGTAGAATGATGGACCTAATTAGTTCTTTGTTCGGTGTGGCCCGATGTTTGATTGTTGTGTTTACTAAGTTTGTTGGGTCATAGATAGTCATGTACTTGTTTTTAAGATTTGCGAGGTCGTCCTAATGTTTGCGTTGTGCTTGGTTTTTGTGTATAGTCTCCTAATATTGGGTTTCCAATACAATTACGATATCTTCATTCTATGGTCTTTTTTGGTTCCTTAAAGCATGTTTACTGTGTATTTTCCTTTTTTTAGTATAATGTGTCGTCTACCACATCTCACATTTTTTCTTTCCATTTATCATTGTTTGGTTGTTCTTACACTGATCATCATACGTTTAGTCCTCAAAAGATGATGAAGTAATATTCGTCATACTGATAAAATACCTAGTTAACATGTTAAAAGAAAAAAAAAACATCCAGAAGATCCTTTGAAGCATCCTATATTATTCTATCGAACTTCAGATTTGTGGTCCACATTTGTGTTGCCTTTCCTACTGAAGTGGAAGCTTAAGCCTATGAACGCACAAAAATATTTAAAGGACCAAGCGTACACATAACATAAGCAATTAAATACATAAACATCAAAACCATATGATAAATGTGATCCCAGAATGCCACCCAAAGTGAAGCCTCCTTACAGTGATACAGTTGTCTTATTGCATCCCTTTGCATACAGAGATCTGAAAAATTAGAATATCCAGCACAAATTCTTTAACATAATAAGATTTGTTTTGAATGATCTATCTATATAAACGATAAATCAAAGTAGATATCCAGAGATATGGCTGAACCTTACTTGGAACTCATGGCTTCAGTCTTTGATTTACATCTTTTCATTATTGTCAAACATACGTATTAGAAACACAACATATGACATGGATTTCCACTGGTCTCCAGCTACATTTCCAACCTGATTATCCATAGAACTTTAACCGCAGTACAACTGTACAGATTGAGAGGGTAAGGTACGAAATAATTTTTAAGATGAGAAGAATCACTCAAACAACAACAAATTTTTTTTTGGGGTGCTCTTTCTTGAAAGTCTTCTGAGGGGTGTTTTCCCTTCAGATCACCAGAAAATAGAACAACGCCAATACTAACACAAAACAAAGCAAAAAAGCTTTGGAAAGAAAAACAATCAGAACAAATATAAAAAAATTTGAACAAATCAGAATCAACAAAAAAAAAAACCCAATAATCATCTCCCAAATATTTTAAGATAACCAAACGCTTCTGGGAAATATTTTTGATAATCAAGACATGAACAAATGGACTAACGTTAAACAGAATATTAGGTTTCAACGCAGTACGAAACTACCTTAGCGTCGAGGAGCAACAGATCAACCTCCATTAGCTCGCCGCTTCCCATACCTAGCTTCTTCCCAGAACCAAAGCAAGCGGACCTCAATGGTGGAGGTACAATGTCCGGCCTTCAAATCGGTGAGAAGGACTGGAGAATTAGCCATTTTTGAGGATATATTTCTTAGAAAGCTTGGAATGATAAGAAAGAACTGACGAATTTGAAGATGTAGAACATACCTTTTTATAGTGGTACATACTGACGAAGGCAGTAGATGGGGAATCATTGAAGGATTGATCGACAATGGCTGATGACTATGTTGAAGACGTCTCTTCGCTTGGACATAACCACAAAGCGTTTCTAGTTTTTCTTTTGAATCGGGAAGATGAACAGAATCCAACCTTAGGGTTTCTGTGACATGTTTCGTGGAGAAAACGGAGATACCAATAAAAACCCATCAGGGAATAAACGAAAGCCCAATTAAATCGAAATCAAACCCACATGTCAATAAAAAGCTTCACACGCCGCGTTTCATTTATTGTGACGCGTGTCACGACCAGATGACTCGAATTATTGACATGGCGTCTGACGTGGACACCTTAAAAGGAGAGAAAACCTTCTTTTATATATAAAGATATACTAGGGTCGGCCCGCCCTACAGGCGGAATATTAGTTAATTTGATATTCACTAAATGCTCGAGTTGAAATTTGTTTTAAGATTCAAGAATTTGGTTATTTGTTATGTGTTACTTATTAGTATGTGGTGGTATAGTTGTTTTTCGATTATTCTTGCTTTGGTATTGTATCAAATTAACTAATTGTCCAACTCATAATTATAGATGTACAAATGTGGATTTGTGATAAAGTTTGATGACAATACTGTTTTTTTTTTTAATTCTTATTCATAGTGGAGTGTGCATGTGTCAGAAAGAGGCCTATAACAATTTTTATGTTTTTGCGTATGAATTTTAAATATATATTATTTTGTATAATGCATACTTGCTCTACAACGTTTGCTTGTAGACTAAAAAACTGTCTTCTATATTTTTAAAAGAGAAAATATTTAGTCTAGAATATAACATGGACATATGTATTGACTATATATAGAAGTTGTGTGTTATTTTAAAATGACATATATATAGAGGTTTTTCAACCATTACTTCACTGGCACAAAACATTTATAACTGTAAATACTTTCTTCTAAAAGCAAAACTAATAAAAGCGTGTACAACAAATGTATTTTGATATATATTATATGCATCAAGTTATAAAGGTTGGAAACATTGCGAAACTGTTTGGAGCAAAGTTTTTAACTTCACGATCTTCATCTTGACGTCAGTTCAGTGTCGGTCCTGGCCACAAGCAGAAGAAGCATGGGCTTCCAGCCGACACGATGATAAGTATTTTCGCGGCCACATATTTATAAAATGTGACTTTAGCCTAGTGGTTCTAAGAGAAATTACCAGTGCTAGAGGTGCTGGATTCAATTACCCCTGATTGCATTCATTTATTTTGGTCCCAAATATAAAATAGGACACGTGTCACTCCCATAACGCACGACTTGATGACATGACGTCACAGGAGAGAAGCGAACATATTTATATATATATATATATATATATTTGATTTGATTTGATATTTGATGGTCGTGTGATATATCTAACCATATTATTGTATATTTTCATGTGTTTTATGATGATTTGTAAGAGGTGTATATAACAACTTTGATGTTTTTAAAGTATGTTTGGGCGTGAATGGTTTATAAATGTTAAAATTGTTTAATACCTTATTCACATATAAAAATAAAATAGAGTTTTTAGTCATACCCGAAACTTTTGTTTTGAAAAATATACATAAAAACAATTTAGTTTTTTTGTCAAATTTAAAATAAATTGGAAACAATCAAACAAATTAAAGAAATCTAAATAAAGCAAATCATCAACGAAGATGCCAGAGCTATAGAAGCCTCTAACCATATTCTTGGAACTACACAAAAATACATTTTTATGGTAAGAGTGTTTTCGTTTTCCACGTGTTAAAATAAACAAAAAGGTATTAACAACCAATTATTTGAACCAATTGTAATAATACTTACATATAAGAAAAATATTTTAGTAAAAGCAAGGAAAAGTAGATTAAAATAAACTCAAATGTTTCAACAGAAAGTAGATTACTTATTACAAGCAAAGAAAAGTTTCAAAAGTTTTAGTAAAAGATTGTTGAGAGAGAACATAGAAGAATGGAAGTTAAAATTAGGTCATGTTTGTTTTGAGATCGTCGTGTTAGAGACGAGCGATCAAAATTAAAAGAACAAAGACAGAACTCCAAAACAAAAACAAAAAAGATGAGGTGAAGGAATTTTTGTGTTTCTTCTCAAGTTGGGAAGAGAGAGAACATATGAATCAGGTCGCTATTTGTTTTAGTGAAAACAGAACCACTGAATTCCTTTCATTATTTTGTTTATGTGTCTTTTTTTTTAACTATCAGTAAAGAATAAAATCATGACTAATTTTTAGTCGCGATGATGTCAATACGAACATGGCCTTAGCTGCCACAATGCCCACAACATTTGGTTTGTATAAATTTTGTATTGTAAATATAAAATGTTTTTTTTTTGGTTAAATATAAAATGATGTTTTTTTAAGAAAGTAAAAAAAATTAAAATTATATTCTTTTGAGAAAGAGAAGGAGTATGTGCTTCCAATGCACCCTAAATCCAAGGAAAATCCAAACAAAGGTCCATACTGGATGAAAGGTTGTAGCCGGAAACTAGAGATGGAAATTGGGTTCTCCCATCCCGTCCCGACCGCAGTGGGTTCGTCGTCGAGTGGGTCACAGCGAGCCTGTCCCACGCGGGCTGCGGTCTTCAGAATGGCTAACCAAACCCGTACCGCAAAACATGTAGACCTTCGCGGGTCGGTCCGCGGAACAAGGGATTACAAACAGATATATAGCTCCAGTACGCTTCAAGACATTATTGAGGACGCTTCAGATGCTTCATGGCGCATTAATACACATCAGTACGTGAGGATTGAACTAGAGATGAAGACGACCATGCATGCATCTAAGGCGAAGCTCCGGTGGTGGATCTTAGAAGAATAGAAGCTCTGGCGGTGGATCTTAGAAGAGTAAAAGCTCTGGTGGTGGATCGAAGCAGTCAATAAACTCTAAAAGAAGAAGAGAACCTGATACACCCTAAATTAGGGAATGATTACTCAATCGGACTTAAGGGATATGAACTCGACAAAAGGGAGAACTGATGGATTGAACGGTGACACAAGAGGGGCAGAAAGTCTCTTGATACTACTAGACTTCAGTTGTTGCTTGATATGACGCACAAGTCCAACAAAAGAAAGGTTTCTATACGTTGCTTGATATGACGCATAAGTCCAACGAAATAGGGATTTGTTTACTCGGAGATAACCTCACCAAGAAACGATAAGTGTTCTACAAAGCACAAAGAGATAAACTCAAATAAAACGGGAAATTCAATGATTTATTTCGTGGCTCTTAGGCCTTATTTATAGGATTTCAAGTTGTAGAAATCCAAAGAAGAATGTGCTAAAAACAA
Source organism: Brassica rapa (assembly GCF_000309985.2). NCBI lineage: Eukaryota > Viridiplantae > Streptophyta > Magnoliopsida > Brassicales > Brassicaceae > Brassica > Brassica rapa. The sequence continues at coordinate 25,531,723 of NC_024803.2, forward strand.
GACATAGAAAATAGAAACAAAGACTTGACTAAATAAAGTCTTTGACTGAAACTTAGACTGCTTCTTGATATAACCACGACCAAGACTTTTAAAAGTGAAGAATATGCTGCTGATATGGGCCAAGACATGTCCATTTGAAGCCTGGTCGAAATCCATCTTTTCCCTTAGCCAATATTTTATCGGTTTCTCCATTTGGCCCAAACAAGTCTGTCTTTTGAATCTTTTTGAAAACCATCAAGCCCAAGACTTTCTTGGAAATTTAGAACATGAATAATCACCTTTGGTATGATTGAATTGGTCGTTGGTTCATCAGAAAGAAGGTTAGCCATTTCCAGCTTCTCGAGTGGTCTGAATTCGCGAGAACTGAAGATCACCTGATTTGTAAATGTCATAACTGTCACATATGAACTTCTGTTTGATCTGATTCTCTTCGAGGAGCTCCGTAATTGAGTTGAGAACATTCTCCAAGTTATTTCATGTGTAGTGATAGACCATGGATTTGACCCACTTTCACCAATGGTTTATAGGTGTTTTTACTATTAATTATTATATTATAGAATCTATTTATTATATTTATAAGATCAGAAGTGATTTGGAGATAAGTGATGATTTTGGAGCATTTTGGAGATATTTGGAGCAAGCACCCGAGATGACCATCGATTTCGACCATCGGTCGATATTGAAGAACAAATATCGATCGATGTTCACATCAGAACATCGATCGACAGCGAAGCGCGCAGAAAGCATGCTTGGTCACAGCCGACTTGAAGCCCAAGTTTTCACCAATTTACAAGATTACCCCTGATGAGTTTTAACCTAATTATATAAGCTTTGTCACCATGTTAGAGGCAAAGTGTACTTTCTTGTGTTTCTAGTTTTATTATTATCAACAAAGTTTTATAGGATTTTGATAGATTGGAGAGAAGATCCAAAGTTATATTTGTGATTGGAACTCAATTAATATCTATGTACTATTCTAATGAAGTTTTCTTATCTAGTTGTTGTTATGAATTGCTTAGCCATGTCTGAGTAGTTCTATTGTTAGATTTTAGGGTTTAAATAGGTTAGGAGGGATTAACCCCAACTATAGATTGCTGAGTTGTGATAATAATCATTAGGATTGTCATTAATGCCTGATTCTAGATTAGCTACCTAGAACTTGCCCTAGGATTGTTAGATAAAAGCGATAACTTCATTCTCATCCTGAAACAATTCTAATTGAGCTAAGTTTCTTGCTAAAAGTAAGGCGAGAGCTGATCTAGTGAGCTTAATGAGCATTATTCAACCAGCGCATAAAGCTTAACTAGAAACGCGTCGATCAATATCCATATTGGATAATCGATCGACAGAGTGAAAGGTGTATCGATCGATATCCCTATAGGATAATCGATCGACACTTGCTATTGATCGAACACATTTGTTTGGGTCATTAGATCTAGTTAATAGATAAGTCCAGAAATGGGAGAGCTGATTGACTTGTTGCTTAGTAGTTGAGCTCTACATTATCATGCATGCAACTCATTAGACATCTGTAAGATTATAATTCCAAGTTTCCTGAATAAAAATCACAAGTCTAGCTATTTCCTTTTAAGCACCAAAACCTCAACCAATCAATCTAGAAATTACTTACTCAACAAACTGCAAATTTACATTTTAATAATTAAAACATCCAAATTAAAAAGTCCTATTAGATTTATTATATTTTCTACCTCTTTGTAGATTTGATCCCTAAATACTAATAGTTAGTAACTGCAGTTTTACAGTAAATGTACTGTTGCTACTATGTCACGATCAGAATATTGTAAAATTACCCAATATGAGATAAAACATACAATAGATTAAAACACATAAATTAACTTATGAATTTTCTTATGATATCATTTACGCGGACAAGGCCTAGTTAATAGAGAAATCTCCGGTCCCGAAATTTTACAATTGCTCGTCGCGGAACAAGGTCTAGCTTCTCGGGTGGTCTTAATTCGCGAGAACTCAAGATCACATGATTTGTAAATGGCATAACTGTCACATATGAACTCCGTTTGATCTGATTCTTCTTCGAGGAGCTCCATAATTGAGTTGAGAACATTCCCCAAGTTATTTCATGCGTATAAGCCTCGTGGTTTGGAAGATATGAGTCAAACAATGAACATATATCTTTACTGCTTCCCATGATCAAGCCATGTATGTCTGTGTTGCCCGGTGCACTACCCAAGGGCACATCAGAACCCACATGAAATAAAGAGTTAGAGTGTTAGAAGTTAGAACCGAGAACATATAAAGCGACAACAAACCAAGATTGATCTTTTCTTACCTGTGACAGGCATGCAGTTACTGTCGTTAAAAAACCCATTGCTGGAGCTGGATCTTCATCATCGGCGGACGGAAAGTGAGTTCGCAGGTTTCTCCCGATGGCTTTAAAGAAACTCCATTGTTGGAGATGGAAGACACATGGGAGTCTGGAAGCATCACCGACCCTCAAATCGCCACCACTAGAGCTCAATAGGTCGTCCGCGAACATCTAAGACCGAATTGCCTTCTTTACCTTCTCTATCTCTTTCATTTTTGCAGGTGAAGACAAAAATGAGGATTAGGTTGCGGGTCTTCAATTTCCTGCAAGTCAACCTATGGCACATCCTTCATTCGGTCCGATCTCTCACAGTCCCATCCCGTGAAACCTTCTTTTTTTCCGGACCTACTAAAACCTATTCCAATTTCACTCCGCAGCAAGCCTTTACGAACCAGGCCCGCGGTCAAACTTCTACATTGCCATTCCTACCGGAAACCATCATTAATCTTTATCTCCTCTAAATTCGACCAAGTCAATGATGACGTATTTGATCTAATTTTCACACGCTTTAAATCGAAACTCTTAAAATTCATTTGGTCCAAATATCCCTAAAGTCAGCCTATAATACACTTATAAACAACTTTAAACATTCAAAAAATATATTTAGCTCAGCACACTATAAACAACTTTGAACACATTCAGGTTATGAATGATGACCAAGGAACAACGAGGAATAATGCATTCCCTAACATTCATAAAAAAAATTACCATTCACAATGAATAATTTTTCCTTCTCATTCCCTACCATTCTTTTTTTTTGAAGAGAAATGAAGAACAAAGTTATTCCTTATCAAATATGGGATGAAACAACCATTTTTTTTCATTCCTGTAATTTTATTCCTCTACGTTCTTTTACTATTCGTTTTTTTTTTTTAGAATGGTCACCAATCGAACCCTCGATAAATTACCTGTTACTCTATTAGTAGTTAGTAACTGCAGTTTTACAGTGAATTTACTGTTGCTACTATGTCACGTTCAGAATATTGTAAAATTACCCAATGTGAGATAAAACATAGAATAGAATAAAACACATAAATTAACTTATGAATTTTCTTATGATATCATTTACGCAGACAAGGCCTAGTTAATAGAGAAATCTCCGGTCCCCAAATTTTACAATTGCTCGTCGCGGAACAAGCAAATATATATACGGTTACAAATTATGCAAAAGGAGAGGAACAGAAGAAGCTATTTAGTAGCTCAAGGCTCTCATTTTTGCAGCTGCTTCTTTGATTTGTTCAATAGTGAAAATGCCAAAGATGTCGTCATCTTTAAGGGCGTTAATCACAGCAAGTGCTAGATCATCGACTTTAACCGGTGGAGCCAAGATGAGATCAGACGCAGGGAGAGACCTCAACGGTCTAATGAACCGCTCTGCAGCATCGTAGATTTTGTCTAGTGGCTCCCCGACCAGATCAAGCGGGACCTCAAATCCGTTCACCTTTCTTTTCCCATATATGAAACCTGGTCTCAGCACAACTCCTACAAAGAGATATGGTTAAGTTTCTGATAAGAGTAGTGTTTTATCACTAAACCGAAATCAAGAAGGTGAGCTGGATCTATCTTTTTACCGGAGTTGGGATATTTGGAGAGGAGTTCTGCCTCTGCGCTACGTTTTCCGGTGAAGTAACCGCTGGATAGAACAAATGGTGGAAGATTGTAGTCGTGAACAGTGATCAAGACAAACTTAGGAACCCCTACACACATTAAAAAGATATTAAAATGAAGAAAAAAAAGCATGGAGACATACTTAAATTTTAAGCTATAATAGAGAGATAGATACTTAACCGAAATCCTTAGCAGCATTCACAGCGATAACGTTTGCTTCACCATTGATTCTTTTCATCTGTTCTTCATTTCCAAAACCACCAATGGTCGAAACTACAGCAGTGGCACCGAGAAGTACTTCATCCCAGTTCAAATAGAAAACATCACCTACATAAGAGGAGAACACATTAAGAAACCACACTTGGGTATGTACAATGTAATGAAGCAAAAGTACTTACCAGTAACCCATGTAACCTGATCCAACCATGAATCTTGCAAGCTAGGACGACCAGACCTAAAGAAATCAATCGAGGTTGATAAGGTCAAAAAGGTAAAGATTTTGATGCCATCACTGTATTTCTACTCTCTTTTTTGTTTTACCTGCTGACACTAACAACCTCGATTCCCTTGGAGATTGCTTCTTTGCAGATAGCTGAGCCAACGAAACCATTGCCTCCAAGAACTACAACCTAACTAAAGAGAAAAAAAAACACCTTCTTAACTGAAACATAAAATATTCTTATTATAAACACACAAGTATTATCTTGCTCTTTCCGTACCCTTTCAGATCTGACATCTGCTACAATGTCAATTGGAGCTGCTTCTGCATAGCTGCACTTAACACAAGGCTTGAACAATCTGTAAAAACAGATACACACAAAAAGCTTCATTTCACAGTATAACGAGGGCCAAGTTCTCATTAGTATATGTTGTCCAAAAGAATCAGTCTTTTTCATAGAACCACTCAAAGAACAAACATAGATGATAAAGAGAGAGAGGATGACCGGGGAGATAAAGAGCGATGACGAAATGAAGCGCCGGAGGAAGCAGATGGGAGAGGTGAAATGGCCGGGAAACTGAGAAACGATGACATTATTCGATTTTGTAGTTTAAATAAAAACGGGGAAAAGAAACTCTTTCGGACAGAAACTAGTGTCTGAAAATCGGTGGAGGGAGAGACAGACAAGACGGCAGAAGCGAGAAAAGTGTGTGTGGGTTACAACAACTGACGCGGCGGAATTGAAGCGAGAAAAAAATAATTTATTTTTCTATTTTATTTGGTTTAAATCCGTTTTATGAAACAGACGCTTGTTGAGGATATTAAACAAGGCCCAAAGATGAGCCCAAAACAAGGCCCAAAGAAGAGAAATAACGGCCCACTTACAAAACGACGCCGTGAAGAGGAGGAGAGTGATAAAGTCTTCAAGACTCGTCAAGAAAGAAGAAAGAGAGAGAGATAGATTTGTGTGTTGTAGGTTTGGTCATTGCGAAGAATGGTGAAGTCGACAAGTAAGGATGCTCAGGATCTATTCCGTTCTCTTCACTCCGCTTATTCTGCTACTCCAACTAATCTGAAGGTTCGCACTTTCTTTATTTTTTTTTGGCGAATCGGGTTGAATATTGAATGTCCTTCTTCGTCCTTCATTTGGCAGATCATCGACTTGTACGTTGTTTTCGCTGTCTTCACTGCTCTGATTCAGGTACTCTTTAACCTATTCGAATTATAACTTCTGGATCTGCGATTCTCGTGTCGTTTCTTTAGATTGCTTATGGATCTGTTTTACTATTTCAAGTTTAGATTGTCCCGATATGTTTTTTTTTCATGTTCAGATATTGTTGGATAGGTAATTGATTTAGATCTAAGAATCTGCTTATGAACGCACCTATTACTTTAATGGTTACGCATCAGTCTCTTGTTTCACTAAAACTCGAATGAAATGGTAAAGTATGATGTATATTCCAATCATCTGAGAGAATGAAACATCTCTTGCGCTTTGTGTCTTGATTAGCAGAGAAGAGATCATGGATAAGTAATTTGACTTCTCTCTACTTACCGCATGTGTAGCATTTAAATCATTTTCATTAGTTTACTAGCTGTGTAATTTGCCGAAAGATTGAGCACCTAGCAAGTGAGTGTGAGATTTCTCTTAATGTTTTTTTTTTTTTTTTGACTCAACAGGTGGCTTATATGGCGTTGGTGGGATCATTTCCATTCAACTCATTCCTGTCTGGAGTACTCTCTTGTGTCGGGACGGCAGTTCTTGCTGGTAAGTTTTTTAGCGTTTTGGGCAACATAAGAATACATGTACCTTGAGAATTTTATGAAACTAACTATCTTCTTTGTTTTCTTGTTTATAGTTTGCCTCCGGATTCAAGTGAACAAAGAAAACAAGGAATTCAAGGTATTTATTTCAGAACAAAATTTATATGATAATTTCATTTATATATATGACAATCCAAACTCGAACATATACCTTAGTTACACAGTCGAATTATATAATGAGAAGGTGTTCTCGTTAGTGTAGCACAAGACAGTTGTAACAAACCTAGGCGGGATTGTGGCTATGTTTGTGATAGCAGTTTAGGCATTTGGAGAATTTTTTAGGGGTTGGGGTTTGCGGGAGAGTTAGATATTCTCGTCAATATGCATTGGTTCTAGGTCTTTGTACATCGATTGCATTGAAGAAATATACATCATGTTTATTTATATATAGATGTTGAAAAATAACTTGTGAACATGGGATGGGAATCAATTGGTCTCTTTTCCCAACAGCCAACACAATCAATATTGTCATTATATTTCATCATTAGGTTCCTGCAATGCATTGCGTTTCTTATAGTTATTCAGAATCACCCACCTCTTGGCTCTTACTTGGATCACTCTTACAGGATTTGGCACCAGAACGAGCATTTGCAGATTTTGTACTCTGCAACTTGGTCCTCCACCTGGTGATCATCAACTTCCTCGGATAGGTTCTCCTCTCCTATCTTACAGAGGTTGCTTTCATGCTATGGAGTTTCTTAGATGTCACTTTGGAATCAGAACTTGTAGTTTTGAGATAATTTTATATTTTTGTCAAAAGAATCAAAACTTTTCGGCTCTCCAATAAACACTGTTTCGTGCACTAATGGGGACCCTGGACTCGAATTGGTCCGCGTATATCCGGACCAGTCATAGTCTGAGACGTGTCAATAATAACAATCTTCAAGTTGGTGTGGGCGCTGTGCCGTTCAGGGCACACAACAACAAATTCACTGACACTTTTGAGAAGAAAAGAGGGAATCTAAAAATAATTGAAGCTTATCTACTCGTTTGAAAATATGAATATATGAAAAAATGGTACATATTGTTTTTACATTTGACTTTGAACCATAACAATATCTTGTTTTGTCAATTAACTACAGTTTAGACTTTATATTTTGAGTTGATTACCGTATGGGACACATTATGTCTTTTGTTTGCATATAGAGACACAATATGCTTGCAAGGCACAATATCTTGGATCAAGAAGGAAATTGGACATTTCTGCCCTCAAAGTTACTATAGAGAAGATGTTGTCCGCTTAGGAAACCGGTTTGCTAGCTGTCTGGCCGGTTCGTAAACAATGAAGCAACATGGTGACACTTTAGTTTGACACCGTTGGATTGGAAATTTTTTTTTAAATCAAACGGTGAGATTTAAAAGTTGTGTGAGCGTTGGATGTGAAAATGACGTGAATTAAATGCATATTGGTTCTCGACGTTGAAGAACAGGAAACAAACATGATCTTCTTTGTTTGCGCCAGAGGGAGCAAACTAGGTTAAAAAAAATTGTTTCCTTTAGGCATTATGAATGCCAAAAAAGCTAAATACTCACTTGTGGATAATTGTGTTTCCAAAAATTAATGATGTGGAGTTGTTGTTGATTTTTGTTATCATTTTTGATTGTCAGATTAAGAAGTGTGTAGTGCAGGTAGGCGTTGTTATACGCACAACTAAATAGATGTGTGGATGTGGACATGTACAAGGAACACATGTACAACGAACCTAAAGGAAGGCGAACACAGGGTACATCCCCTACATCACAAACATCCACAAACAACACATGTGGTAATTATAAATGTAAGTTGTAAATCATATTAGATTATATGATGAGATAGTTGGCTGAACTAGGATTCATAGATTGACATAAGAACTTAGTAGATACGAAGAACTAAAACTAGAAGCAGGAATCGATAACTTAGTTCTAATGTTCAGAGGAGCTTCCAATAAAGGCATGCGATAGCTATAACAATGCCAACAACAGCTGCGAAGTTGTGGCCCGGTCCATTGTCGCTGAGCTGTGTTGTGTTCATGTTTGAATTGAGAGTAGCCTCTATGTCTTATTTGAACTGTCGAGTTGCTTCATCCATAGATTGGGCAACCTTCGACATGTGTTCATTGAGCTTAGACATCATCTTAACCTCAAGCTCCTGTAGCCAAGTCTTGTGTGAGTCAATCTGTTCAGTTACGCTCTTCGAGAGGCACTGGAAGTCGTGGACGAGATCCAAGACTTTGGCCTCCACCATGTGTGTTGTGGAGAGCTGTGGACGGGGGATGTGTGTTCAGGGGAGTTGTGGACGGGTGAGCTGTGGACGGGAGGTGTGTGTTCAGGGGAGCTGTGGACGGGAGATGTGTTCAAAGTAGTTGTCTGGTGAGAAAGGAGTGAATTAGTTTACACGAGACAGGACATTGACGTGCTGGGAGCTCAAACAACTTCCCGAAACAAGAGTTTTTGATGTACTGAAGCTCCTCCGTGTTCCTTAAAACATGTTGTATGAAAGGTAGAATGTCTGGCTTGGAGTAGATGTTGAGCCGACCGGTAGGAACCGGTCTGTCGCGAAAAGCCTCGGTGGGAGGCGTTTGTCCGGCTTGTTGTTTCCTACAACAAGATGAGAAAAAGATTATGACCGTGAGAATAAACTCACAAACAAAACAAATGAATCGAGAGAGGGAAATCAGAAGATAAATGTAAAGAGAAGGGGGAAATCTCGAAAATTTAAAATCAAATCTTTGGTAAGATTTAAATTTAAAATCAAATCTTAGAGTTTTGTTTCAGAAATCAAATTCAGAAAGTGTTTACCTCGGAGTAAACCTCGCATGTTGGAAAATGTGGACGCCGGCGTTCTTAATCTGCCGCAAACCTGAAGCTAGGGTTCTTAATCTCCGCCGCAAATGTTAAGAGAAAGTGAGAGAGAGATAAAAGAGAGGAAATGAAGGAGATAGATCGCTAGGGTTTCGTATGTTGGAAGATGTCTACGCCGGCGCTCTTAATCTCTGCCGCAAACCTGAAGCTAGGGTTCTTAATCTCCGTCGCAAACTTTGGAAGAAAGTGAAAGAGAGAGAAAAGAGGGGAAATGAGGAAGATAGATCGCTAGGTTTCGTATAAGTTGGTCTTGGTATGATTCGGTTTAGGGAAATACTCAGATTGGTTTGGTTTCATTTATATGAGAGTATCGATGTCTTTATCTCATAAGAAAGGTTGCCTCATGCGACATGTGCCTTATCATGAAATGCCAAACTCAAAATGTGTCTTGGAGAGTGAAAAAATCTTATATTTTTCACATTGTTTTTAATTATCGTTACGTCTCTACACAGACATGACTTCGTCAAATAACTCTCTTCTTGATTTACATGAAGAAAGCCAGCAAATTGAACCACTGACGCAACTAAGGGAAAATAAGACGTATATAGTTTATTTAATCAAATTTGGTTGCGAGAATTCATTAAATTAGAGATCTACGTGACTGTTGTAAAATTTACGTGATGGTTTTGTTTTTGACGTAAAATAATTTATATTGAAAATGTCGTTATCACAATGTGTACGCAAACAAATATGACTTGTTCAAGAAACAAAGGGCAAACATTTAAAGAAGATAAGAGGTCGTCTTGACTCTTGACCCTGTTTCCTCCACATTTTAAGTAGTTTATAATTATGCTTACATCATGTACACACACTTAATTTAATCATGTGAGTTGTTGTTTTTTTGGGATAAAACCAAATATTACCATTAATCATGTGAGTTGTTCAGATAAATACACTGTAACTAGAAATTAACTCACACAGAGTCAAATAAAATTTTACTGACGCAACTTCTAATAATAGTGGAAAAATAACAGATTTATTATTTGTTTTTAATTTGGTATAAAACCGTGGAAAATAAATAGGGAAAGGATGGGGTCCAGTCCTCCTAGGATAAATTAAAAAAAGAAAAATAAAAAGGTGAAGAAGTCACCTCCCCCCTACGCACACACACGATTTAATGACACTCATGCCTCTCACATTTGCCTCCTCCGTTGCCGTTGCTGCTGCTGCAACCGTAACTTCCTCCCCTAGGTTTTTGCTCGTTTCTCTTCACGGCTTCAAGAAGCTTCCTCTTCGTTGTGCCCTCAGTGTCAGAGCCATGTCAGAGCTTGTTCAGGATAAGGAATCAGTCGTCGCTGCTACCACTTCTTCTTTCAGTAATACGACGCCGTCTGAGCTCAACCATTCCCGTACCTTCTTGGATGCACGAACTGAAGAAGGTTGTTAGTCTTCTTCTTCTCATTTGAAATTGACTCCGTACTTTCGCTTGCGGTAGAAATAGGGAGGTTGATTGCTTGTGCTCTCATATTAATAGGCGAAATCGTATTACGGTTCTTCTCTTCTCCTACTCTCTTGCATTTTGCTTATGATCATGTATAAACAAACAAACACTGAGTCACGCTAGAGAGCTTTTCCAACCACAGTCACCTAAAGAGTGTCTCGTGCAATGGTTATTGTAGTGTAGCAACAGCGCCTTTGTTTACTCTTTTTGCATTTTCAGATCTTATCTCTGGTTTAAGGAAGGAAATTGAAGCTGGAAGATTGCCTCCCAATGTTGCTTCAGGGATGGAAGAGTTATTCTGCAACTACAAAAATGCAGTTAATTTAATATATTCTCTCTAAACCTAAACCATTCCCTTTTGTTTTGTACGACTTGTGTGTCTGCTCAATTGCAATAAACTGTTATTGATGCTTTTTAGGTGTTGAGTAGTGGAGCTCCCAGGGCAGCTCACACTGTTCTATCCAACATGTCTGTTGCTTTTGATCGCATGCTTCTTGGTGTCGAGGTACTTCTTCTCCATCTATCTATTCGCTTCTAATGGTTTCTCTACAACAAACAGTGTCTATAATCCTTCTCTCTTTTTTCAGCATCCTTTTACTTTCAATCCTTATCATAAAGCTATCAGAGAACCATTTGACTACTACCAGTTTGTTCATACATACATCCGTCCCCTCATTGATTTCAAGTAAGATCTGACATTATTCAGCTATCATAAAGCTATCAGAGAACCATTTGACTACTACCAGTTTGTTCATACATACATCCGTCCCCTCATTGAACACAACATGTTGCCTCCCCTCCATCAGTAGTTGAATTCCTTTCTATCTTGGACCTCAATGTTTTAATTGGTTGATTTCAGGGACACAATATTGTGCTAATATCAAATCATCAAAGTGAAGCTGATCCAGCTGTCATTTCACTCTTACTTGAAGCACAATGTCCATACATTGGAGAGAACATCGTAAGCCTTCCAACCTTCTTCTGAGCTATTACACTACTCTCTCTCTATATACTTATCCCTTCTTCTTTTCTTTGCTCCAGAAATGTGTGGCTGGTGATAGAGTCATCACTGATCCTCTATGTAAGCCGTTCAGCAAGGGAAGGTATCTCAACCTTTCTTTTGACAATGCTCTGCTTCATGATGGGCTTGAAGTGTAATATAAGTAACCTTTTATTGACGACTTCTGGGTTTTTTTTCCTGCTTTGCTTTCAGGAATCTCATATGTGTTTACTCGAAAAAGCACATGAACGATGATCCTGAGCTTGTTGATATGAAAAGAAAAGCAAACACACGAAGCTTAAAGGAGATGGCTACACTGCTAAGGTCTATTAGAACTATAGACTTTGGAATATAAAAGAAATTAGGTTGATGTGATTCTGCTAAATGTAGCATGAACCACACTGTAGGTCTGGCTCTCAACTTATATGGATTGCACCAAGCGGTGGAAGGGACCGCCCGGATCCTTCTACTGGAGAATGGTTTCCTGTAAGTCTGCCTACTGTAAATGCAGAGATCTTATCTGTGTCTGGTGGATATCATAAGATACTGATCTAAAATAAAAATATGTTCAGGCACCCTTTGATCCTTCGTCGGTGGACAACATGAGAAGACTGGTTGAACATTCTGGTGCTCCTGGACACATCTATCCAATGTCTTTGCTTTGCTATGACATCATGCCTCCTCCACCCAAAGTATTGTTAGCGCTCTCATTTATCCGTTTTGTGTTTTCTCTGTTTTTTCTTTCCTCTCATCACCTCAGTTTGCATCTACAGGTTGAGAAAGAAATTGGGGAGAAAAGATTAGTTGGGTTTCATGGTACCGGACTATCAATAGCTCCTGAGATCAGTTTCTCAGATGTCACGGCAGACTGCAACAACCCTAACGAGGTCTTTTATTTTACTCAAATCAGCAAAATCAAAGTCCATTGTCTCTATCTCACCATTCAGTTCATGAATATCTATACTTTCTTCTTATTGTTTGGCAGGCGAAAGAAGCATACAACCAAGCTATGCACAAGTCGGTCAATGAACAATACAAGACTCTAAACTCTGCAATCAATCACGGAAGAGGAATAGAAGCATCAACTTCCACGGTGTCCTTGTCACAACCCTGGAATTAGTCTCTCAGTTTTTAGGGTTAACCCATAAACCTTTTTGTCTCAACAAGTTTGTAATTGTATATAAGAAAAAAACCCACACAAGAACAAGATCGTTCCTATATCTGCAGGATGCACAATCTATGGAAACATATTCTCCCACGCCATCTTCAAAAATTATATTCCAAAGCCTGTCATCCCAGAAACAAAGAAACAGGTACACTTTTGCATACTCTTGCTAGGCTTATGCGATATGATTTTTTTTTTCCATTTCAGATTTGTGGGCTTTACAGTGATCAAAACAAACTAAAACTTGTTTTCTTGTATTTTTATTTTTTGTTTTTAAATATATATATATGAATCCGCCACTAAATCAAATAAATTTATTTATATTCTCAGTTAACTATTGAAACAATTTTGTTGTGATCTTTATTAACTTTAAGACCACGTAGAAACAATTTTGTTGTTGTCTTTATTAGCTCTAAGAGACTAAGACCACGTAGGGAGAGTGTGTGTTGTACTATCTGGTTACTTGGCAAGTTGACAGAGTGGATGTGTCCGGTCTGTTTGGATCTTAATGTCACAAAAGTCTCAGGCTTCTGTCTCTATATCACGTGTCTCCTCTCTCACTTTCTGATTTTCAGAAAGAAACACTCAAGCTCATAAAAGTAATATCAGTGTGTTACCTGAAAACATTACTTTATTTTCCCATTGACATTGGCCGGCGATATTACACTAGCGAATATTCAAACTTGGATTCTGTTCATTTCAGTAATTACGGATTATAATTGAAAGCGACAACACCACTCAAATAATCTGTTTTAGTCAACAATTACCACTTTCTTTCACTGTTCATTAGTGATCCAAAATTAATTAATAATTCTTTAACGTTTTGGTTTACAACTTTTTCTCATCATTATAATCATTCCAATTTTCTTTTATCAAGTTGATGTGATATTAGTTCAATTTGGAGATGATATAAATGTGAAATAAAAAGAATCGTGTGATCAATGAATAATAACAACTATCAAATCTGTCTCTTCTTTTCCTTGTTTTTCTGCATACATATGCCAGTTTATTTGATTCGCTATCGTACCTTATTCTTCTTTATGGTTTTTTCTTTGATTTAAACTCCAACGCAGATAAGTCTTTATAAAACAGACCGAAGACGGAGCTCGTATTCAAGCTAATTGTGAGATTTTAACTAATATGAAGTAGATACATAAGTTTCTGAATTGTAGAAACACACACAGAATATACTTAATTCTGTTTTAATGAATAATTGACTGTTTTCCAAAGTTTTTACATGAATTTAAAGTAATTAATACTAGGTGATAATCTGCACCATGCGCAGGATTGAAACTTAAATTTATACAACTACGGGCGGGGCGGGATATTAGTTAATTTGATATTCACTAAATGCTTGTGTTGAAATTTGTTTTAAGATTCAAGAATTTGGTTATCTGTTATGTGTTACTTATTAGTATGCGGTGGTATAGTTGTCTTTCGATTATTCTTGCTTTGGTATTGTATCAAATTAACTAATTGTCCAACTCATAATTATAGATGTACAAATGTGGATTTGTGATAAAGTTTGATGACAATACTGTTTTTTTTTAATTCTTATTCATAGTGGAATGTGCATATGTCAGAAAGATGCCTATATCAACTTTTATGTTTTTGCGTATGGATTTTAAATATATATTATTTTGTATAATGCATACTTGCTTTACAACATTTGCTTGTAGACTAAAAAAAATGTTTTCTATATTTTTAAAATAGAAAATATTTAGTCTAGAATATAACATGGACATATGTATTGACTATATATAGAAGTTGGGTGTTATTTTAAAATGACATATGTATAGAGGTTTTTCAATCATTACTTCACTGGCACAAAACATTTATAACTGCAAATACCTTCTTTTAAAAGCAAAACTAATAAAAGCGTGTACAACAAATGTATTTTGATATATATTATATGCATCAAGTTATAAAGGTTGGAAACATTGCAAAACTGTTTGAAGCAAAATTTTTAACTTCATGATCTTCATCTTGACGTCAGTTCAGTGCCGGTCCTGAACACAAGCAAAAGAAGTATGAGCTTCCAGCCGACATGATAATAAGTATTTTCGCGGCCACATATTTATAAAAAGTGACTTTAGCCTAGTGGTTTTAAGAGAAATTACCAGTGCTGGAGGTGATGGGTTCAATTACCTTTGACATCTTTTTGTTTTATTTTGACCCAAATATAAAATGGGATACGTGTCACCTCCATAACGCATGACTTGATGACGTGGCATCATAGGAGAGAGGCGAACATATTTTTATATAGATAGATTACAATAGTTATTGTTTTCAAATTAAGCATTTAGATTGTTTGTGTAAATATTTTTTATTGTTTAAAGCATGTATAAATCTTGAATGGCATATTATGTATATTTTGTTTGTTTTTCTGTTGTTCATTTCTTTTAATTACACAAAAACATTTACACTAATAATAATGTGATATATTTTTAATATGATATAGAAGGGGAATGTGTGTTCACCGATCTTTCTAAAAAAATGTATTTACCATTTTATCTGTTCAAAATGGTTTTGGTTTATCTTATTTACATCACATATATCTTAATATTTACAATCTATTAAAACAAAATCATAAAATTGGATCCAAATTGATTCTAGGTAGAATATTTTTTTTAACTATAATTTCTATAATTCTATTAACTTATACTATTTCTAACTACTCACATTTAAAAATAGTCTAACTATAGCTACAAATAGATTTTTTTTTGAAATAATACGACCTTTCATATTTTACTAACTAAAGATTCTCAAATAACCAATTTGATTTACTTAATTTCTATTATTTTATTTCCTAAATCCTCTTAAAGCATTTCCAAAATCAGGTCAAAAATATTTAATCTCTAATACTTTATTTCCAAAATCCTCTTAAAGTATATTTTAATATGAATATTCAATTAAAGTTACTTAGTTTCTACTCATATAATTTTATTAACATTTTTATATTTGCTGTAACAAAAAACATTAAACCATTGATCACAAAATTTTCAATGTGAGATTTTTAATAGTTTTAGTAATTTAGAATCATTTTTAAAAATTCAATGCAAATTTCAAAATTAAAATATTCAGCTCTCAATACTTTTTCAATGAAAATTTCAAATTAACATATTTATGTATTTTATATAGTATGCTTAATTTAAATAATATATATATATATGTGAATATCTATTAAATGATACAAAATTTCATTATAGAACTTTTAAAAGTTTTGGTACTTTATAGTCATTTTAAAAAATTTAAAATATAACATATAAGAAAATATATATATATTTTTATATTATATGGTTAATGTGATTGTTTAATTTTTTAATAATATATAAACAAAATATGATGGAGGATACAAAAACTATTATCAAATCTTTATTATTCAAAATTATTAATTGTTGTATATATGTTAATCATATTAGGTAATTTGTAACTTTTATTTAAAGAAAAAGAGAGAATATTATTTTATGCACTTCTAATCAATTTGATAGTTAATTTAATAAAAAGTATAATATGTATTTAGATGTACCAACATATTTTTTTAAGAATTCTAATAATCATCATAGTGATGACACGAGGCTATACTCAAAGGTTGTAATGCTACTCAATTAATATATAATGGAGTTAGTTATAAATCATAAATTTTTTACTAAACATTTTCCATGGGTATGAACTTACAATAGTTCAATGTTTTGAATATTATTAATTAATATATATTGAAACTTATAATGTATTAACATTAATCAGTGTATAACCTAGAAACCAATCTTGATACAACAACAACAGTCTATCATTTAGAAAAGTAATAAGTTTTTCTTTCTTTCATCCAATTTTATTGAGAAGTCCTTTAAAAAGTTAATTAATTGATAAAATCATGATTTATGGATATAAAACCAACAGGGGATACTAAAGCTTCACCAAAACCTCCGGTAAATAATAAATAAAAAAACAGTTTACAAAAAAAGAAAATAATAATAAAAATATTATATGTTTTGTCCGCATATCTAGATATAATATTTTATATCATTATAAGTAAATATATTACCAGTTACAAGATCTTCATAATAAGTTACTGTTTATTTATTCAAAATATTTAGTAATAAATTAAACGTCAAAATTTTTATATATGACGAAATTTTTTATCACATCATAAAAAATATTATTACGTAAAATAAATGTGAAAACAGTCGTGTGTTGAAATATTTACTAATAACTTAAGTATCAAAAATTTTATGTTTGACAAATTTTTTATCAAAATAAACATGAAAATATTCACATATATATATATATATAATTTATATAGTCTCTATAATGTCTATCACATCCAAATGTATTTGTGACGCGTAAACCAAAACTAAAAGAGTGAGTTACCATATAAGACACATTTGACTTTTCTTTTACATATAAAGACATATTTCACTTGAAGAAAAATTTATGCATCTGTTTAGGTAAAAGATGACGAAAATGCCATGTTCGTGACATGATATATGCTCACAAACAATTCAGACTAATGAGAAAGTGACCGTAAATAAATAAATTTAAATGGGCATTTAATAGTTAGATGAAAAATGATGATGAGTTTAAATCTAAGCCATCAGATCTACATAGAAAAATTATTTTCAACGCTGGATAATATATGTTATATTAAAATTCCTTTTGTTTTATTATTATTCATCCACCCCATCAATCTGAAATTGTTTGAATTTCAAATTTAAAAATACAAAAACAAATATAGTTGCTATAATCAATTGTAATTTTTTTGTTTCTATATTTTGACATCCATATGGACAAATATGCATATTGATATATTTTAGTAATTAAAAAATCTAACTTCTGGAAAAAACTTCAACAATAAAGAAGAATGTGCGATATGGACATTGTTGTTGTGGACAAGTTCTGTGTGTACAAGTAATTGATGGACAAGAAAGTAGTGGACATATGAGTTGTGGACAAAAAGTATATAAAGATAAGTTGTGGATGTTTCAGTTTATGACCTTAATGTGTAATGATATGTGATTAATTTCATGGATTGGAGGAGAATAAACTGATATTCAGGATGGACGAATTGTGGAAGAAGTTATGGACGACTAGTTGTACATATTGTGGATATGTGAATTTGTGGACGACGAGTTGTAGATGCTAAGGTGTGAATGCCGTTTGTGTACGAGTTGTATTCCGAGTTGTGGATGTCATCAGCTAAATATATTAGAAAAATCTAGATCCGAGAAAAAAGTAAATCAATTGAAAGTACTAAATATGTGAAACAATAAGCAAATTAGAAGGATTCCAACTAAACAAACCTTACACGACAAAAATTACGGTTCGTTACAAATATACCAGATGAAAAAAAAAGAAATATACCACATGAAAAAGATAAATTTACGTTGACACTAGAATTTAATATGAATTGGAACTTAAAAAATAGAGTTTTACCAAAGAGATAAACAATTATTTTCTGGGAAGAAATATAAATGTTTTAGGTGATACCAAAGAGATAAAGATGGTTTCAGTGAAATGAAAAAAAAAAGAAATTTGTCAGATGTGATTGGTTAGAAATAAATTTTTCTAGTTTGTTTTTACTAGAAAAAAGTAATATATAAAAGATTGTTTTCTTTTGATAAAAAAATAATTGTTTTCTTACTTTTAAGAGACTAATTTGGTTAAAGAGTATGTTAGTAAGCTCTTCAAACTATGCGTCTGAAAGTGAAATTGTAAAGTGAAAAAATGTCTTTGACTGTAATTTTCTCAAACTAAAATGGTATATGTATCAAATATGTACTACAAGTGAAGTAAATTAAATTTATCAAAACACAAATATAATTAAGTTTTACAATTATTATTTTAAAATAGTATATAATGTACTTTATTTTATTAATGTTTATGTGTGCTTCCGTTTTTATGTAACGTGAATGTACCTAATGTTAAGCTCAATAAAATGATAAGATGATAATATTTATCTATCATGCATAAGTATGTATTATCAAAAAATATTAATGTTTTATATTATTCAAAAAATACTTTTTTCTTTTAACTGAAGAAATATATATATAGATATTTATATCTGTTTTCTTAAATTTAAAAAAGTTATGATAGGAAATATTTTTGGATAAACTGTAAATACTTTTAGATAAAGATAATTATCAAAATATTTTGAATGTTTTCTTTTAATTTATGATTAATTAAATATTAGTAAATTTAGTTATTTATTAAATTACCCAACATTTTGGCTATTCTAATTTTTAACTTAAAGTTCAAGCAAAAAAAAACTCTCTGAAAATAATAGTATAAATAGAATAAAATGATATATAACTACTGGGTTAAAGGTAGTACAATTGACTTGGAAAATCAAAGAAATTTTGTATTTGATAAAGAATGAAAAAAAATAAAAGTGTGAATGTATTATATTGAGAATTGATTAAACCTTGCATCTGTTTAGACCATCTCCAACTCATTTCTATAATAGAGATCTCTAAAATAGAAAAAAAATGAAAAATTACCAAAAATACCACATTCTTAGTAACATTTTTCATGTTTGTCTTAACTAGTTTTGCTCTCACTTTTAAAAAAAGGAAAAAGACATTTATAACCATATGGTTAACTAATATAGATTTAGCCATTTAGGGTTTAGAGTTAAATGGTGGGGTAGAATTTTTGGAATGTAGAGTTTAGGGTTCTAATAAATATATTAAAATTTTTAAATTAATTAAAAATAGTTTTAAAAATAAAATTTGAAAAACAAATTCGAAAAAAATTAAAAAAAAACAATTTATAAAAAAAAGTTTGAATTTGAAAAATTATAATTCAAAAACATTTATAAGAACATTTATAAATTTTAAATTTTATTTATTTTTATTTTTTATTTATTTATTTAATTTTCTTTATGTTTAAAAAACTATTTATTTAAATAATTATTTATTATATATTGAGTAATAATATAAGAGTTTTTTGCCTCTTAATGAAAAATGTATTTTGAAAATGTCTCTTTACTAATGGTAAACATAAATAATGGTGTACTACTTTGACATGAAAATTCCCCAAAAAAATTAGAGATAAAGTTTTTGCTCTAATGTGTTCTTCTATGGTAGAGAATTGTTATATTTGCTTCTATAAATAGAAGAATGTTATTTTTATCTCTATATTTATTATAGAAAAACATAGTGGAGCAAAAATTTCATCTTTATTTTTTCTTTTATTTTAGAGATCTCTATTATAGAGGTGGGTTGGATATGCTTTTATAGGTACGTTATATACTATTTTTGATCGCTTTTATTTTGTGATTTACGATAATTATGGATAGTTTAAATGAAAATTTGATATACAATAGCTTATTGTTATGTAATAAACTAATTTGCTAAACTATAGCTTAATACATAATTATTATCTAGTAAAACGTATGTTCAAATAATAACCATGCCTATTAAAAAACATTCATATTTCTGCAATTGAACTTATGAAAAGTTGTGTTCCAAAAAAAAAAAGAACTTATGAAAAGTAAAATTAAATAAACGATAAAGAGATTCTCAGAAAACAATAAATATGTCAAAAAACGATAAAGAGCATATATGTAGAACTTTCGTATGTTTGGAATAATATTTTTAAACCAAAACTAAGAAAAAAACACTACGTAGATTAATATTAAACCCTTTTAAAATTATATAATAAATAATGGTTTATATGTATTAATTTGTATATTCTATTTAAAACTATATATAAATAAATTTAAATATTCATTAAAAGTACAAAGACTTTAACCTGTTTAAATTTTAACATGAGAATTCGAACGTAAAAAAATATTTCACAAATAATATTATATAATAATATAGATAACTAAAACTAATGAATTAGGTAAAAAAGCCTTGTTCTAAAATGCGACGATTTTAGCCAATTACGCGGCGAAAAAGCATTCCACAAACCTTGACCTTGGCGATTCTATGTTATTTGGCCATAAAATTGGGGAAAAAATATTTGGATTTTGAATAACAAAGAAACAAATGTTAAACGACGCGAACTACCGGAAAATTAAAGAATTATGTTGAAAAATCTGAAACATCGGATATTAGGGTTGCAGGTTCAACGAGGAAGATGAAGAGAACATGACTTCTATACCCTTCATTAACAAACAAAAAAGAACTAATGGGTCGTCGAACCGCGTTCTGATACCATTAGTCGCTGGACTACATCGATTCATTGTTTGTATTTACTATTTATATTCTATATAAAAAACACCGATAATAACGATAATAACATCCCTGCGTACTCCCCAATTGTTTTCAAGGCCCGGGTCGGTCGCACCCTAGCGAGTTTCGTAACAAGAGTAAAAGTAATTAAAAATATTACAAATTAGTAAAACTATTAACTAAAATTATTGGAAACATGACATATAAACAAAATTACCTAAAATCATGAAGAACATGACAAATAAGCAAAATCAAACAATACTATTAGTTAAAATTATCGAAAACATGAAAATATACAAAATTATCTAAAATAAAAAAGAACATGAAAATCTAATAAATCCACTTTATAAATAATAGTACATTATGGTATAATATCTTCATAAACAAATACCAAAAAGAGAGAAAGCATATAAATATATTTTTTAACATGATACAAGATACAATTAGACAACATAATTTTAACCTAACAAACAAATAATTTTTCTATGTCAAGATCAGTATTTTGAAAACCAGACCGGCCAGTCGAACTGTTCCGACCGTTACTAGTTGAAAAAGCTAAGTCTGGTTCAGTTTAAAACCCATATTTGAGAAAAATGGTGAAACCGGCTGAAACCGGTAACCGAGGTTAACTTCAAAACTCGGTCCTAAAAAATCTAACACATAATTAATATGTTTTCAGTTGTTATTAAAATTAATATTTCATAATCAATGTTTGAATATCACTATTTCATTCGTTTTACTTTTAGTTTTATTTTCTTAAGAAAAAAATATTAGAAATCTCTTTTTGTCTCTCGTATTATATTCTCATTTTTTCATGTTCATAAAATTTAGGACTTTAGTTGTATAAATAAATAAATACTGTAATTTAAATGGTCAATCATTTAGTTTTTTTTTATCAATTTTAATTATATATATATTCATTTGTTTACTGTATATATAGCTAAATTTATGCTAACACATACAAAGGCCTCTTAAGAGATTGGTGAGAGAAAAGGAAAAAAAAAACAAAAAAAAAAACTAAATGAAAAATCAAATAAATAATGGTGTTATAAAATTTGTTAGAGCTGAAACTCAAAGGATGTGTTCTTGATGAGAGAAAAACAATTGTGAGAAAAAGTTCTTAATTTTTGTAAAGAGGGTATACAAAATGACAATTCATGTTATAACTAGTTTTATTACAAAGTTGAAATAACTGTAAATTTAGTATGAAAAATTTACTATTTAAAAGGTTCTTCGTTTTAATTTTCTTTTTTACATAAGACAACTGGAATATAAAAGAAAATAACAAAAAACCTTAATAAATCAAAAGAAATCGGTCTCATCCAAACCGGGTTAGCCGGAACCAAAAGGCCATGTCGACTAAGCCCACCGCCAGATAGGAATCCAAAGAGCTACGCCAAGTAGCTGAGCGATTTCCACCGAGAGAAGACAACCGATCTACACAAGAAGAAGCAGAGAGTAAGACAGCCATCGCCACTAACACACAAAAAGAGAGAAAGAAGCGCAGCAGTAGAAGAAACACAACATATATAACGGTTTCACCGGTTCAGAAATGGCAAGTGGATTGACCTAGGTTGTACACTTAAACAGTCTCGCCTCCACCGCTACCAGAAAAACCCTAACCCTAAGTTTACATGTAGTCCTTGAAACGAGCATTGATAATAGCGGAGGGATCCAACGGTTCAGATCTGAGGTTTAATTCACCTTCTATGTTGTATCTCGTCACTGGGAACCTTCCACCGACACGCCGCGAGATCGGAGAAAATTGAACCGCTGTGGATCTGCGAAAAAAAAACCGAAGTCGGTTTGGGGTAACAAAACTCGAACCTAACCCCACAGATCATAGCGATGAAGCCAGAGATAGAAGCACTGTCAGAGACCACCGTGACACAACAACCACCTCAGATATAGCCAGAGCCGGATAGGATCCATGTCAGTAAAACATTGGTTTTGGTTCCCAAAATTTTTGGAAGGCTTTTACAATAGGTATATGTCTCCAAGTTTTGAAAAAAGATTTTTACTACAGTTCTTAAAAATGTTTCAACCTCCTAAAATCTCAAATTCGGTCTTGGATCAAAGATATTTGGAACCACTGTGACACAACAACCGCGTCGGATTTAAAATACACTTTCAACAATTCCTTTTTGTTTATACAAATCTTTTTTTTGTCTTTTTTTTTGGGAGTTTGTACAAATTTGTGTGCTTTTCTTCAAGCTTCCCGGATTCTCAAGGTTCACTGCTTGTATTGTCCCTTGTAATTTCTTGTTCATTATCTTGATAATAATATTTACATTTCTAGATAGCAAAAGAAAAAAAACACTTCCAAATGTTTTCGTTAAATGATTATAAGGATCCATGACTCTACCCGTTTCGTTCGGTTCCACTATTCCATTATGATTCTCCAGTGCAATAATATTGAGCAGGTAAGTGAAAAGTTACTGTGGTTTTCACCTCACTCTGCCCAATATCCACAAATGGTTATCACTTATCACGAGTGCAATCAACCCTTTTGTGTCAACCTCAAGAAACAAAAATGATTCCTTTTTATTTGTTTTCTTTCGTTTTATGTAAGCAAAAGGTGTTATTCTTGACAACAATTTAAAACTATAGTGATTTTGGTTAATTTGTCTTGCTAAGAAAAAGGTATATACGTTTTAGCTAGATCTGATTTGTTTGAAACAACAATTTTAAGGTTTTCTTTTTAACGTTTCTTGTGTGTAAATTAAATAGCTAACTTTGTTTTTGAAGTTTAGTTGATTTTGAATTTCTTTTTCAATGAAAAAAACTTTGTTTTTGAAAAAAAGGAAGCTACCTTTGTTTTGTCCTCTCGTCTTTGGCGATAAATCATGGCGATTGGCGTGTAGAAATTTTGGGTGCACGAGTCCCAGCGAAGGGCATGCAACCCAATTAATTTCCTATTTAATCTTGTACACAGTTCCTTAAATTAATGCGATTTTCATCGCACGTGGCTCACGAATCGTTTCACATTCTCAGCCCTTTGTATAAATTTGTTTATAGTCTTTTGTCAGTTTTAAAATTGGAAGTATTTATTAACTCGTTTATCGATTGGTTAATTTATTTAGTCTGTTTGTGTTTGTGTATTTGCAGATTATTCTTTGAAAAAACAACTGCATCGATGTTAGAATCCACGTTGCAAGGAGAAGCGTGACGTTTAAGCCTTCTCAGACAACTAATTACTCATAAATTTTATTTTATTTTTTTTTCTTGTTACAAAAAATATCGTTTTATAATTCAAATGTAAATTGTATTTATTTTCAGTTGAAAATTAATTGAAACTGTATTGGTTTTATAAATAATTTTATTTATCTGAAATATTATTATTAGTCAGATAAGTATAATTAATAACAACTTACAATATTTCTGCCACTTTTTTAATCTGTGTGAAAACTATCAGAATAACACTTATTTATAAACGGAGAAAATATATTATTCAATATGACCATAATTATGTTTTTTTCTTCAGGAACCATAATTAGAAATTTAGAATCTTAAATACACTAAATCTAATTTTACATAAATACTCTCATTTTTACATAGCTGCTGACTTCTTTTTGCTAAAAACATCTCCAAAAATAACATTGTTGTGGTGTTTTGGTGTCAAATTCTTTTGACATCTCTAACAATGACATCAAATTTTATACCATGAGTAATATTATATATTATTTAATGTTTTCAGTGTAAATTTTTAAATTTTTTCTTATTTATAATTGATGAATAGTTTTGTTATCACATCTAGATTATAATTTATATTTTTAATATTTGTGAGTGATAAATTAGAATAGTCATTTACTGATTTATTTTATAAATAAAAATTTTAATTTAAAATTTTAATTATGTGAAAATAAATTAAAAATAAAAATAATACAATATATTTATGTTTAATTACAAATTTGATAGTACTTGAAAAATCTTATTAAATGAAACATAATAAAATATGCATTTTAAAGATTTGATGTGATAAATAGTGCTATACCAAATTTTATGTAATTGGTGGGATTGTATCAATTGATGTTTTGTTAGAGATAAAATTACATCAAATTTGATGTGATGAATAGTGCTATACCAATTTTTATTTAATTGGTGAGATTGTATCAATTGATGTTTTGTTAGAGATAAAATTACATCAAATTTGATGTAGTGGTATACCAAATTTTATGTAATTAGTGGGATTGTATCAATTGATGTTTTGTTAGAGATAAAATTACATCAAATTTGATGTTTTGGTGTTTGGTTAAAGATGGCCTAATAGTTATGTGATTTAAAGTTGTATATGTATTATCTCACATTTTACTTATTATTATATTTTAGCTAATAGAGTAAAATTTAATTCTGTTTTTTGAGTTATTAATAAAGTACTATACAACAATACACAAGAGCTATTAGGTTCAAAATAACACTACACACTTAGTGTGATTTTATTTACAAAAGTGTTATTCTGATTTAACTGTGGCAGCGATGCATTTAAGTTTTGATGGGGTTAAATAAAGTTATAAACAGTAATGTAGTTTGGATGCAAGTGCAACCATTCTCCATGTAAATGAGAAAGCGCTTCAAATGCGATTAGATAACATATGTATGTATTACAAATGAGTTGTTATGTTGTTTTGAAATGTTTTTTTTTTTTTTGCAATTTTGGTATTTCAAACATTCCAAGTTTCCTCTATAAGTCAATTACAGAGTAGTCATTTTCTAGTTTCTTGACCTTGGGTCAAAACTTATGGTTTCATTTCTGTAATTAATTTAATAAAATTGTATACTTTATTTATTTTAAAGAGTTTTTCTTTACAATTTTGACATACTTTTATGAAACTATAAAAATATGCTATGGTTAAAATGAATGCATTATATAATTTATTTCTATAAATTGTAGATCAACATTACTTGGCAAATAGAGAGAATAATGTACATGTAATATATAAATCCACAATTTTAGCATTGGTATTAACCAGCACTTTGATATCCCCTTATACCAATCAATCTAAGAGAAATAACTAACAAATAAGTTTACTAATGCTAAAATAGTTTTTTTAGAACGAATGTTAAAATAGTTAGAAAAGCATTAAGTTACTATTAATAAAATTACCAGATACTTATTATTACTAATGAAGTTTCGCATAACCTGATGCTTTGATCTTCAAATAAATGAATATCGACATAAGGAAATTACCGTTTTAGGGTAAATTTGAAATAATTATAAACTGTTTATGTATTAGAAAACTAAGGTTTATTATTTGATAATTTATCAGAGCATCTCCAATGATACACTATTATTTTTTCTATTATTTACACTAAAATAAAATAATTTTGATTTTAATAATATTATTTTATAATAAAATTACTCTATTATATTGTGGAATATAGAATAATATCACATTTTATTATACTTTTACAGATATTCTTCTATATTCTATTTAATAATAAAATAACTATATTATATAGTAATATTACTGGTACAAAAATTATTTTATAAGAGAGTTATTTTATTTTGGTTTAAATTATAGAAGAAGAAAATAGAAAGCCATCAGAGATGGTTTTAGTACATCGAACATCGATTTTGTTGCGTTTTTTCAGATGATTATTGATGTAAACAAAATATGTAAAGTTCAGGACTGTCTCAATCTCGGCCACCGTTTTTGAAAATTTATAAAGACTGTTGTAAACATAATTATGATATATGCTCTAATCAGTATATAAAGCATGATTTGATCAAATAATAGTACGGTAATTAAGTGAGAATATGTTTCTTATTTGTATAACATTCCACTTAATTTGCGTTGGATTAGTAATTGTGCTTTCCACCATCTGGCATTTTTTAATTCATGAAGTCCCTAATAATTACTTATCATTATCAATTTTAACTTTCTAAAATATTGAAATATGTACTGATAAAATTGATTAGCCTTAGTGCCCTTTCTTGATATACTATTTGTTAATTCAATATTAGTAAACTATAACCAAACATTCAGATTTTTTTGGTCCCAATATTTATTTCAGTTAATCTCCACACATTTGTTTTCACTTCTATTTCTACCATTTTAAATGAATACATATACTTTTTTTGTTGGTAAAAGTGAATATATAGTAATATATACTTCATCATGGTGATATATTATCCTTTGTAGTCTAATCTTATACTATGATGTTACAGTTGCTTTGTTGTTTCTACTTGTTAATCCACTACAGACTAGTCACCCAAATATACACTTCATTTCCATTTGTGTTTGCGACTCCACTGTCCACAACATGTTTAGAGACGAGAAAAAAAGAGTGACCAAGGCCAAAATTTAAAGTTATTTAAAAACGATTTGCACTTTAAAATTAAATGAGCTGAATAGAGTGTATCACGTGGCATAGCAAGAGTGGGAAAACAAGGAGAGGACCACAAAAGAGAAACAGATTTGTACAAAATCTAAAATAGTAAGCAAACTGATAAGCTTGTGGTGGTGGGACCTAACCTACAAGACCCGAGTCATAGAGATCTCTCCTCTTCTTTGCCCCGAAGTCAAACAACATCCCAACACTCCAAATTGAACACTTGTTTCATCTTTCAAAATCCACGCGCTGCAGCTCCTCGTTAATCCCACGCGTCTCCGTCGATCCTTCATGGTGATCGGTGACATGTCCAAGTTTTATTCATTAGTATTAATTTTTTCTTCTTCGAACTTGGAATTGAAGTATCGGATAGTATGTTTATTGTCTTCCAGAATGTAGTATCAACGCATGAACTATCAACTTCTAATGTTACAGAATATGTTACAAAAACTGAGTATATAAGTCCTACACAAAATTGAATTGAACTGTTTAATTAGTAGCTTCCATCAAACTATATATGATTGTAAAGTTGTACAATAACTAGTTTTGCTTGGATGGATTTATTTCATTATTATTGTAATGAGAAAGACAAAAACATGCACTTATTGCATGTGTCTGGAGGATAGGTGAACGATGAAAGGTCCCGTTACATGCTTCTCTTCAGATAACATTAATAATGTGGGGCTGTCACTCGGTTTATATCATCAAACTAGCAACAATATAAGCTAGTTTGCTATTTTAACCAGCGAGTTTATTTACTACGACATCAATTATAAAAGAATACTAAGATCCAATCCGCGTTAAAACGCAGTAAATATTTTTTTTCATCAAATCAAGACAAATAATTATATATTCTATTGAAGTAAATCTTGGATTGCTAATGTATTATAATTTGACTAAAGTAGATCAAAAGATAGAAATGTTGATCATATATGATCTAAAATTTTAATTACTATCAGTTTTTTTACATTTAGCTTAATTAGTTTGTTTCTATTGTGATGTCTAGTTGGTTAAAGTAATCAGGTTTGTTATGGTTATTGTTATAATATATGACTAAGTAATAATCTGCGCTTTGTGCGATATGAGATTATTAATTCATTATTTTTTAAAATAAGAAGACATTAGATCTGTTAATCTGGATATCGGTTCGGTTTTAAATTCGTTTTTTGGTTTTTAATCTCCTAAAATATAATTATCATTCTAAATCCATATTTAGTTTGTCCGGTTAATGAAATCAAAAGCATGCGAAAGTTTATATAATATAGTAAGATGAAGATCAAAGGGTGTCTACGTTAGAGTTGATTAGAACCATCTCAATCGTTAGGTTACCAACAGCATAATAATGCTTCCACAAACATATGGTTTTCACCCCAATCTTCCCAAATATGTGATATACCTAATTCGAGTTGCATAATATCTTCGAAAAATATGAGAATAAATGGTTATATTTACCTTGCAAATCACTCATCAATTAATATATTGCCATAACATAAATTGCAAAATATATGCCAATTAATATCATAAATTTACCTTGACAATCACTCACAACCATTAATATCGTCAAAACATTCTTCTTTAAGCATAAACCTGTCAATGTCATTGTTATAAAAACCCAACAATCTCGGTTTAATTCGGTATGTGTACACCCACACAATCTTGGTTAAATGTCATTGCACTAGATTTTTATTTGAACTTACATTAACCATAATAATATCATTTTGGAAATCGACCATTGTGCATAGTAACATAGTATAATACGAGTTTACTTGTCCGAAGTTGTCATACTGAATAACTGTAAAACAATAGACGACTTAGACCATCTACAATCCACTTTTATTTTCATCTATATGTTTTCTCCTAAAATAGAGAAATTCTATTATTGAAGTGGATTTGCTCCAATGTATGCATATATAACAGATTTTTTATATTTATAGGAAAAAATGTAGAGAATTGTTATTTCTATCTCTAAATATAGAGGTAAAAGTATGATTCCCTAAAAATGAAGGAGGTCTAGGCATCATGGGACTCTCATCTTGGAACACACTATTTTGGTATCAAGTTGATTTGGATGCTTTATTTATGAGCCGATTCTATATGGGTTGCTTGGGTTTGGGCAAATACCTATAGGGAGGTTCTTTCTGGTCTCTTAACTCGCGAAACTATTCCATTACATGGACTTTGCGAAGGTTGTTAAAGCTCCGGCCTATAGCTTTGTCTTTTTCTATGTATCATGGTGCGTGGAGGAGAAGAAACTTTCTTTTGGTTTGACCCTTGGACGCCTTTGGTGTCTTGATTGATTACTTGGGCCCTGTGGGACCTGCAGATTTGGACATTCCTCTAGATTCTCTGGTTTCGTCTATCACTCACGATTTTTCTTGGAGTTTACGGCCAGCTAGGTCTGAAAGACAGATAAATCTCCACGTTTATCTCACTTCATTCGCTCCTTCTCGTGGGTCAGATGCGGTTATATGGAAAGTTTGAGACCGAATTTGCACGAAATTCTCTACCAAGGCAATTTGACCATCGATTAGATGGTTAAACCACAAGTTTCTTCGGCGAAATTAATTTGGAATCAAGCTATTATTTCTAAGCATAGGATTACTTCATGGTTGTTCATTCTGAACCGCAATCCGACTATGGACCGCTTACTACCTTGGGGATATGATCTGAAGAACTGCCGTCTTCTCTGTAGAAGTGCTCCCGAATCAAGGGACCATTTGTTGTTCCTATGCCCATACTCCTATCTTGTCTGGAAAGCCGCTATTGGTGTATTTGGTTTTACTATCCCTCATGTTCAATGGGAATTTGTGCTTCAATAGTTATTTTATGTTTCTATTACTCATGCTCAATTGGTGGATGTGCTTCAACTATGGCATGGGTTTATCTATGCTATCTGGCAAAAGCGTAATGCTTGTTACCATAATAGTCTTAAAAAATCACACTGGATGTTATCTTGAGAAGTCATCAAATAGGCTAAGGACAAGCATAGCTCTGCATCAGATCCTGGTTTGAGTTTGGTGGCGCCCTAGGTTGTGGTTTAAAGGTGCATCCTCTATGCTGTTGCACAATTTTTTTCCACTTCCATGGTCTTAAAAACCATTGTGACCTTCTTCCTTTATTCTCTTTTAATACCCTTGTTTTTGTTCTAAATTTAGTTTGTTGATTTGTTTCCCTTTGTAAACTTTGTTTTCTTTAATTTAATATGAAAGTCACTTAAGAAAAAAAATCATTTTTTGAACATATTTGTATTGTGTATGTCATACTAAAGTTGAAAAAGGTTCCACGCATAGAGTTGTCTTAGAAATATGCAACTTATATATATTAACTGCAAATAATTTATTTTATAATTTTGAAATATTGTTTTGTTTCGACGATTATATTTTGAGATGTTTCGTTTGAAGTGGCAAAGAAATAACAGAGTTGTATTTTGAACCAAAAAAAAAAAAAAACAGAGTTGTACATAATTAGATTAGTTCACCACTGATATGCTACTTTTTGTATATTTTCCTCGTTTATTTTTATCCAGTTGTATTACATAGCAATTTTATTATTATTCTATAGTATGACAAGAATAGTATATTTTTCAGTATGGAAACATAAAGCTGTCAGCTAAGCTAAGACATGAAAGAAGCTCACTTTGTTTTCATGATATAGTTCGCCAACATAATGTTAGCATAACAAGAAGAATCACATATAATTTTTACGCAAAGACCGTTTTTTTTTTTTCTGGCGCTATTACAGATCATTTGAGTCTGATTCTCAAAATAGCATAGTTACTTAAAAGAAAAAAGAGTAAAATTCCAACTAAATTTCATTAAACCTTTTAATACTTAAACTTTTTTGATACTCAGTTTAATACCCCAACTAATTATTTTGTATATTATAATACACAAACTTCTAAAATTGTACCTTTTAATATCCAAAATTTGTTTATTTTAATTAAAAATATTAAGAAATTTCAAATGAAATTTAAAAAATCTCCAAATCTAAGAAAAAAATATAAAATTTTATTTTAAAATTTAGGAAAGAATGTAAATAAATTAGGGAGAAATTTTTAAAATTAAAAAAATTAATTGTGAAGGAAAAAATAAATTTGTTTCATATTTCAGAAACAAACTAAATTTAATATTTAAAACTTATAAGTTTTATTTCAGGATTTAAGGTTATACACAATTTGGTTACTTTATTTCTCAAAATTTGAAAAACTATGATTTCCTGATTTTTTTTTTGTAAATTTTAGAGACTTTTTAAATTTTGTTTGAAATTCATTAGTATTTAATTAAAATAAACAAAATTTGGGTACTAAAATGTGCACAATTTTAAAAGTATGTATTAAAATGAAGAAAATAATTAGTTGAGGTATTAAACTGGGTTGTAGAAATATTTTGGTATTAAAAGGTTTAACGAAATTAAGTTAGGGTATTTTTATAGAATTTCCCTAAAATTAGTTTAAAAGAAAATTTTCAAGAAAATTAGTTAAAATAGTGTTACTAAAAACAGATTGGCAAACCATAAAAGAATGTAATGTTAAAAAAAAAAACCATAAAAGAATGCTTGCGGAAGCCGGCAAAGCAATGAAGTGAAGGCCATTGCCACTTTTTGCTAAAATATCCATAAATTTTACGGTTGGCAAATGGTAATAAAAAATTATAACCATATAGAAAAATTATATTGAGAAAATATATTATCGTGAATTAATAAATAGTGAAACAAATAGTAAGACAGAGCACTAACCAATTACCTAGGAAACGCACGTTCACTCTCACACGCTCTCTCTCTCCCTCTTCCGCTGTTCTCTTTCATATTCAGAGCATTCCTCTCTTTCTCCCTCTTACTTCTCCTTCATCTCCCTCTTGTAGTCTTTTTATTTCAGTCTCTCTGCACTCCGTGTTTCCATCTCTCTCCTCACATGTTTCTCTCTCTAACGGTGGACTGATATGCACACAGCTTTGTATTCTCCGCCGTGAATAAATGGGGTGCATGTTCTCTCACCTCGCCGCCAAGTTCGCCTTTTTCCCTCCTTCTCCTCCCACCTACCACCTTACCAAAAACCCCGATGGAAAACTCTCCGCCGTCTCCGCTTCCTCCTCCTCCACTTTTCCCGCCGCCGGAGACTCATCTATCGACGTTAGAGTGGTGAAGACGAGACGCGGAAACAAAGTGGCAGCTTTCTACCTGAGAAACCCAAACGCGAGGCTCACACTTCTCTATTCACATGGAAATGCTGCAGATTTGGGACAACTCGTTGATCTCTTCGTTCAACTCAAAGTCAATCTCCGAGTTAATCTTATGGGGTCTGTCTGTCTTTCTCTCAGATGTTCATACTCTTCACAATACGTTGTCGTTTCTGTGTTTATCTAATATCTTACTACTAATGGCTTAATAAGTTTTTTTTTTTTTTTGAATTGTTTATATATTTAAGGCTTACAAGTTCTGTGTATGTAGACAGTTTTTTTTTAATATCATTTTAACTATAATTAAACTAAGTATACTTTTTCTTATTTTTTTAATTTGTCTTTTGATTTAAAAAAAAATATTTGGTACATGTTTCTACTTTTTTTTTTGGTTACTCCTTCAATAAGATTTTGTGTTGTCGTTACATCTCTTGAGAAAGCTCACGCTTTTGGGAAATGGGTTGTTGTCTCGTTGCTTAAAAAGCTCAGATTTGGTGATGTTTCCGACAAATTTTCTTTTAGAGTATATTTTTCTCATTTTTTTGTAAAATGTTTAGTGTTTTCTTTTGGCGTTTTTTCTTTGATTATGACCTTTTGTTTACCCCAGAAATTTAATTAGAGTTTCTCACCTACCACCATTAGTTTGTAGTCACTCTTTTAGAACGTTTGATTCAAATCGGAAGATGGGTCGGTAAATAGTATGTACTATAAGGTGTAACTTTTTATTCGAGTAACTTAACATTTTACCCAAAAAAAAAACTTTTTATTCGAGTAGTCAATAAGGGTTAATTTATGATGGTTCATTTATAGTTTGCCTTTTTTAATTTATGTTTGGTAAATAGTACTCTTTCTGTTTCATAATATAAGTAGCTTTGGCTAAAAACACAAAGATTAAGAAACTTATTATGTTTTGAAAATAATAAATAGGTTAGATATAATTTATTCAATAAAAAATAAGTCTATTTAATTTGATTGGTTTTATTCAATAAATGTAAAAATTACCTAGAAATATGAAAAATACTTACATTTTGAAACAAAAAACTTTTCCTAAAACTATTAACAATATGAAACTGATGGAGTATTTACTATAAGGTGTAACTTTTTATTCGAGTAGTCAATAAAGGTCAATTTATGATGATTCATTTATAGTTTCGTTCCTCAGAGTTTTTAATTTATTTTTTGTTATAATTTTCAGGTATGACTATTCGGGCTACGGAGCCTCTACCGGTAAGGTATGTAATGCGTCTCCTTTATTATTATTTTTTGAATAATTTTAAGCTCAAGAACATAAATGTTTATGTAGTTAGGTTGTTGGGATGTTCTGCATCGATCTCCTAGAGCCTCAGAATGTTTCTTTATCTTTAATGGAATGGTTGATCAAGCGTATATTTGAATATTTTGATTACACATTTTGTGACTAATTGTGGTTTATACAAATTGTGCTTACAGCCGAGTGAGTATGATACATATGCGGATATAGAGGCGGTTTACGAGTGTTTGCAGACCGAATATGGTGTTGGACAAGAAGATCTGATTTTGTATGGTCAGTCCGTTGGTAGTGGACCGACGCTGCACCTTGCCTCTAAGCTTCCTCGGCTTAGAGGTGTGGTTCTTCATAGCGGCATTCTCTCTGGTCTTCGTGTTCTATGTCATGTCAAGTTCAAGTTTTGTTGTGATATTTATCCGGTAAACATCCCTTTCGCTTTAATCTGATATTGTTACATGAACCACATTTAGCATATGACATGTAGATTGAGTTTAGATAGCCTATGTTAGTGGCTAACTTGGAATCTAGCCGTTGTAGAAGTGGCGATGGCTAATTTGGAAGCTAACCGGTCTTGGGTGGTTCTAGTATTTGTCCTTTTACTGATTCTTCTTGTTTAATGGCAGAACGTAAAAAAGATCAAGAAGGTCAAATGCCCGGTTCTTGTCATACACGTAAGCAGAATCTGTCTCTTGTTTATATCAAGAAGGTGAAACGTTATTGATCTTATTACTATTTAACGTTACGCAGGGAACAGAAGATGATGTTGTAAACTGGCTGCACGGAAACAGGCTATGGAAAATGGCGAAAGAACCATACGAACCGCTTTGGATTAAAGGTGGTGGACATTGCAACCTCGAGATCTATCCGGACTACATTAGACATCTCTATCGGTTTATACAAGACATGGAGAATACAACCACTAAGTCTCGTCTCAAGAAGATTTGGCAAGAGATCCGTAGGCGAGATGAATCCAAAGGATGTTGTAGTTTCAAACTATGTAGACCAAAATGCCCTTCGTGTCCCAAACCTAGTTGCGATTGCGGTGAATGCGGTTGTTGCAAGTGTGAGCGTCTGTCTTTGAAAGGATGTTTCTCTTGCTGTAAGAAACCGAGCTGTGTTGGTTGTTGCTGTCCCAAGTTCAAATGCTGCAACTGCTTTGGGAAGCCTACGTATCCGAAATGCTCTTGTTGGAAATGTCTAAAGTGCTCCGAGTCCGAGTGTTGTCGGAGTTGTTGCTGTGCCGGTTGCTTTAGCTGGCTCTGTTGTTGCGGCGGAGGGAAGAGGAAGGAGTTAAAGACGAGAGGAGGAGAAACTACGGTGGCCAAGCGTGAAGGGTAATATTGGTATTTCGATATTTTTGTATAGATTCTGTTCAAAGATTCGGTACAACACATTTATGGGAAGAGACTGAGTTTTCAGGCGAAAAGTTCTATTATCATATTGAGAAACAAAATATTTCATGAGGAAAAAGTTGATAAAATGAAATCTTGAATCTTAGTACAAATCCAATATCATGTTAGTCATTCTTGAAGATAAGTAGTGTCTTCTGTAACATGTAAAGTTATTCATGGTTTAGCACAACATATAAACTATAACGTCCTCTGTTTTGAAATGGAAAAAGATATAAAAATACTAGTTCTATCATTGGCCAAAACTTGCTGGCAAAACACATCCAAAAGCAGGTGATAGATTCAATACAAATACAGATTGAGCAGCTGAGATAGCACAATTGGGAAAACAACTTATTCATACCCACACTACGAAGGCGGAGAAAATACATACCCAAACTATATTAACGGGCCAAAACATACCTAAACTAAATAAAAATTTAAATGGCATACCTAAACTCATAAAACATAGGTAAAACATGCATATAGCCGGTTATAGGATGATTTGGACTACTTTTTATTTTTATTTTTTGTAGTTTAGACCCTATAAATTCTTATTTTTTGTTAATACGCCTTAAATAACTTAACTAATCAAATTCATTGTATTTATATTTTTAATTTGAAAAGTACAATTTTATTTTTTGACCTGATTTTAATTAAATTTAAATACTAAATTTAGTTATTTAGTTGAAATTTAGATAGTTATCATATACAAATATTAATTAATTTAGTTATTAAAGTATGCTATTTACCTTATTAAATCATGAGCATTAATTATAGATAATCTTATTCATATGTAATATTTACAAGAAATACCACTCAATTTACATTTATATAAGATTTTCATTAAAAATATAGTCATTCAAATTTTAATCAACATAACTAAAAATAGTCTTTAGAAATTTGAGTTTAGAAATTTTATTCCATAGTAGAGATGTTTAATAATATTACCCTTACTTAATAAAAAAAAGAATGGCTAGTTAACCAAATATAGTTACGAACGCAGCATCTCAAGAAAAAAAATATCGCAAAACCACTATACCATATTAAATTATTGTTATTTTGCTACAAAAATAATATGTAATATTAATAATACACAAAAAGTTTACAAAAATATTCCTCGATTAATCCTCGTATAATTACCGAATAATTGATTCAGTGATAGGTTAGGGTCAAGCGCACGCGTTACGCCTAGCGTAATTAATATGGTTTTGATAAATAAGTAATTTTATTTATATTATATATATATATCACACAAGCACATAATAGCATTTGCAATTAGAATAATCTAAGAAAATATAGAAAATTATTTTATAAACTTTAAGAACTTTAGTGAGATTAAATTAGGCTCTAAACTATGATACTGTTTTTATGTTGTTTTCTAATGATTAAAAGTTTTTTTTGTATCAAATATTTTAATATGAAATAATAATAATATATTTATATTATTAAATATAATTATTTGATAAAAAAATATTTTTATTTTATATATCACCATATATTAAAATATATTTTAAAATTTGAAATTATAAATAAGCTAACTTGATGATTTTAATTATTTGAGGCACTTTACTAACAACTAAAATGATAAAGAATAAAATATAATAATTAAAAAAAATAAATCAACACATTTTAGAAAGGACTGACATGTGTCAGTTATGAGGCATGTTTTAGTTATTTATTGTGAGTTTAGGTAAGCAATTCGAATTTTTATATAGTTTGGGAATATTTTGGCACGTTAATATAGTTTGGGTATGTATTTTCTCCGCCTTCGTAGTGTGGTCATGAATAAGCCGTTTCCCTAGCACAATGCAAAAACTAACTTAACAAAGTCCTAGCACGAGCACTTTCTGGGTTTTGGCTTGCTCCGCCTTCAATGCATCTTTACATTGAAGGGCTTCTTTCTCCGCAATGACGACCTTAACTCGAACCTCTCAGATCTTGTACTCGTAGAATGCCAGGTTGCGAATCACCCAGCCCATATGCAACAAATAAACTAAACAAAAATCAGTAATAAAATCAACACGAAAAGTGCATAGCCTCACCAAATAACCTCGAGAAGATTAAAGCCCTTACCAAAACATTATATCGGTATACACTTTCGTAAATGTCATTCCCAACAAATATCTGCTCTGAAAAACTAAGATCACCAGCGAGGCGGATCTCACAATGGAGACGCGAGCAAGCTTTCCCATCATTAGCAAGATGAGTGTTGTCTAAAAACTCGAAGGAAAAAGCATACTCGCCCTTCCGACGCAGAAGGTCGAGAGCTCGGCCCATCGTCCGCCCAGGCCTTTTGAAGACAACGAGATCCCGATTCTGGAACTAGGAGCAGAGCGCTTTCTAGAGTTTGTCTCCAAAATCAACCGGCACCCCTTATCGGAACTATCCATTGTATTTGCAGGGGAATCCATCGAAGATCTCTGAGCTGAGTAATATATCTTTCTCGTCCGGAGGACGACCAGTCGTTTTAAACCAACCTCTGTCGCCACAGATATCGACAACAAACCCCTTAAAACAAGAAGGGTCAGAGGAACCGGAGGTGGCATTAAAGCCGCGTCTGTCACAACTTCCCATGACGGCCTGTACCGAAGAACAGGGCCGTGCCTGACATTTGGCAAACTAGAAGCCAGAAAAAAAAAATTAGCCCATAATCGTACCACTCAGCATTTGAACCCAGGGCACCAACAGAGAGGTCTCATATGATAGCTTCTTGCACCATTTCTGCTATCTAATTATTAGAAAAATTGGCCCCAAAAACGATTTTATAATGATCGGCCCTCAAGCAAATGCTTGATGGGTTTGTATCCAGGCCCGGCCCTGCCGAAGAACTAAGCTTAGCGGCTTCATAAGGAGGGACCATGACATGAATTGTTTCAGGAACTGCCTCCCGAACTTCCATATTAAAAGTGAAACTCTTGAGCTGCCGCTTCCCGAGCAGCTTTTACCTTTTCCCCTCTCTCTCTCTCTCTCTTTGGCAGATTCAGCCGCCTTCTGAACAAGGTTGGAGATTGTAACAGTTGTACGCATAATGACAAAATAGCAACTAAAACCAAAAAAATAAAATACTTGTAAGGTCAGAAACACAAAACAATAGACAAGCAGAAAAAAAAACTCACCAAAGACAGATACGAAATACGAAGATTCTACTGGCTCGGCTACAAAAAAAATAAGATAAGCAACAAAATTGATCATCAGAGCAAGCACTCGCGTCATAAAATCCTAGCAATCGTATTCACAAAACAATAAGTCTCAACGAAGAAGACGGCGATTCTGGCAAATCAGAGCAAGATACCAAAGGTGAAACTTGAAAACAACAATTATGACATAAGAAGTAAAATCAAACGGAAAATCAAGAAGGAAACCGGACAAGAACAGTGCCGCACAATAGAGAGTGACATAAAGTTTACATTCTGAAAATTAGGAACAACAATTTTCAGTTTTCTCTAGCAAATGCAAGTGACAAACAAAAAAGAAGACATAAAGTTTATATTCTGAAAATTGGGAACCGCAAAAAGAAATGATTGCCACGTTACAACCACTTTCTAAGGGGGAAAATCAAATCCATTGATTTACATCAACCAAATCGTGTAATTAATTCGCCAAACCAGAATCTCGAACTGGACCTTGAAACACATAGACCACCAGTCTCAAATACATCACCCACGTCGGAATCAACACCCACAACCTGTCTGACGACCTGAGTCACGCCGAACTTCGGAGGGGAGGTGGGGCTATTGTTGGAGAATTTCACTCCGCCTACATACCCGGTCTGAGAACCCGGTCTAGTGTCCTTTAGGCCCATAAGGAAACAATGGACTCAAGAAAGTCTGAGGTCCATGCGGCAATGCCTAGCTGATACTTTCAAACCGTAATATAATGGAGGTCGAAGCATTGATGACAACCATAAAAGCACATGATGTTGCACCTAATTATTTAACCTATTGGCTTAAATAATAAATGGTCAAATGTGAAAACGAAATGGACCTACAGGTTTTTAATAAAAAAGCATTGTTTGCTTAAGTTAAATGAACGAAGAAGTGGAGCAAAGTCCCACGTCGCCTGGCAAGAGAAAAATGAAGCAATATATATATGTTCCTTTACTATCATTGCTTAAACGACTTCAGGGGATAGGATTTCTCCCCACGTCACGCACGTGCCGCCGCCGTCCGGCCGGCTCGGCTCAAGCGTGGGTCTTGGTGGAGGGTCCCCGGTCCAATAAGATTATTTTTGGACATTTTAGGTCGTCTCATTGACCCATTGTACCGAGTCTACTGTGACATTCTCAGTGTGAAAGAGCTGTGGAGATCCCTAGATAAGAAGTACAGAGGTGAGGATGCTGGCTGCCAAAAGTATGTGGTCTTAAAATTCTACGACTTCAAAATGGTGGATTCAAAACCCATCATGGATCAGGTGGAAGCGTTTCAGCTCATTTGCCATGAAATCGCTGCTGAAGGAATGTCCATCTGCGAGACATTCACAATTCTCAGCTTCATTGAAAAGCTTCCTCAAAGCTATGCTGATTTCAAGAACTACTTGAAGCACAAAAAGAAAAAGATGGGCCAGGGCTCGAGGAGCTCATAATGAGGCTTTAGATGGAATCCATAAACCGAACTGCTGACAAGGTCACTGCTAACGAGCACAGTGTCAACATGGCTGAGCACAAAGGCAAAGGAAAGGCACACACCCATTCTCTTGCCAAGCCTTCCAAAACTGCTGAAGCCCTGAAAGCTTTTGGATAAAACTTCAAGAACAAAGGCATTGAAATCAATGCGAATGTGGAGATATTCAAGGGGAAGTGTCACTACTGCCACAAAGTTGGACACAAGACTGCTGAGTGTCGCAGGAAGATCAGAGATAAGAAGCATCAAGCGAATCTCACTGAGGAGGATCTCGTTGCAATGGTGACTGAGGCCAACATGATTGAAGGCAACAACCCCAAGGAATGGTGGCATAACACAGGAGCAACCACCCACATTTGCACTGATAGAGCGATGTTCAGCACTTATCAGAAAAGCAAGACTCAGGAGAAGTTGTTCATGGGAAACATTGCAGTCTCCAAGATTGAAGGCCACGGCAATGTGATTCTGAGGATGACATCTGGACGTGAAGTCATTCTGACGAATGTGAAGCATGTGCCTGACATGAAGAAGAACTTGGTCTCGGGAACCTTGCTCAGCAAGAATGGATTCGCCACAAGTCCTGAGGCGGACAAGCTCCTGATTAAGAAGAATGAGATGTATTTGGGAAAGGGGTATGTTAAGGATGGACTTGTCAAGATGAATGTAATGACAGTCCCTCCGAAAGTTGTAGCTCCAAAAGTTTCAATAAATAAGAAAAAGCCAGTTGCTTATTTGGTTGAGTCTTTTAATATATGGCATGAAAGATTAGGCCATGTAAACTACAAATCTATACAAAGATTAATGAATTTAAATCTAATTCTTAAATGCAAAAAAAATAAACAAAAATGTGAAGTATGCGTAAAGGCTAAGCTCACAAAAACGCTATCACCTCGTGTTGAAAGAACTAACAAACCTCTAGATTTAATTCACACCGATTTATGTGATTTAAAATATATACAAACTAGAGGTGGGAAAAAGTACTTTGTGACCTTCATAGATGACTGCACAAAATATTATTATGTATATTTATTACATAGGAAAGATGAAACCTAAGAAAAATTCAAAGAATTTAAACTCGAGGTCGAAAATCTGCTCAAAACAACTATTAAAGTAGTTAGAAGCAATAGAGGAGGCGAGTATGATGGTCCATTTAATGCATTCTGTAAAGAACATGAAATAATCGATCAAACTACAGCTCCTTACTCACCAGAATCTAATGGAGTTGCCGAACGCAAAAATCGAACCCTAAAAGAGATGATGAATACAATGTTGCAGGAATCTGGGTTACCCCAAAACAAGTGGGGGGGGGGGGGAAGCGTTGCTCACCACTAATTATATCCTCGACAAAATTCTACACAAAGTAACTGGAAAAACTCCATATGAATTATGGAAAGGTAATTTACCTTTGTATAAATACCTCAAAGTGTGGGGGTGCTTGGCAAAAGTTGCGGTACCGCCACCAAAAAAGATCACTATTGGACCTAAAACTGTGGATTGCATTTTCATCGGATATGAAGATAATAGTAATGCA
The DNA here is from genome assembly GCF_000309985.2 of Brassica rapa. Classification (NCBI taxonomy): domain Eukaryota; kingdom Viridiplantae; phylum Streptophyta; class Magnoliopsida; order Brassicales; family Brassicaceae; genus Brassica; species Brassica rapa. Next base: position 25,572,880 of record NC_024803.2, read on the forward strand.
TATCGATTTCTAGTACATAAATCTGAAATTTCAGACAGCCATGAAAAAACAGTCATGAAATCAAGAAATGCATTTTTTCCGAAAATATTTTTCCATATAAAGAAAAACAAGGTTCAAAACGAACTCGAGAAGAAAGAGACAATGACAAGAACTCAGAAACTAAGATAAACTTCGAGATTTCTATAAATAATATTTCCGAAAATGAAGAAAAAGATGAACCTCGAAGAAGCAAAAGAGCTCGAAAGGAAAAATCTTTTGGTGAAGATTTCCTAATGGCATTTTTAGTCAAAAATGTTCCAAAAACTTTGGCAGAAGCCATGGCTTCACCAGAAGCTCCATTTTGGAACGAAGCTGTCAGGAGTGAATTTGATTCTATCATGCAAAATTATACATGGTACATAACAGATTTACCAATTGGCTGCAAAGCATTAGGAAATAAATGGATACATGTCTGATGCAATAGGTTCGGTTGTGGCATGGCCAAATGACAAAATCAAGTTCGTCTAAAACTTGTCATCTGAAACAGTTTTCAAGTTGTTATGTCGGTTATGTATTTCTAGTATGTGATAGAATGTTTAAGTACTTATATGCTCGGTTAAATAATGTGTAATATTATGTTATGGTTAACAAACAAAAACAAATATTATGTGTAATATTATGATCCCTTAGCCTAAAGTGCATAATTTTACGTTGAAACATAAGCTTTAAAAATTAAAACCATAAACGATAAGACCAAAAATTAAAACCCTATACCCTAAAGTGAAAACCCTAAACCCTAAAGTACAAACGTATACCCAATGCCCTAATTGTCTTGATTTCGCAATTTTGGTCACTATAAAAATGATATTGAAATCTTAATTTCATAAAACTCATTAGTTATAAATTTTATAAACACTAATTTGTTCAAACCCTATACCCTAAAGCCTTTGTACATACAAATAAGTAGCAGTGTTTATGAACATATGAGTTATATTGTTCAATTTTATAAAAGCTCATATAAAAAATTTAAATTTTTAAGAAATAACTTTTTAAAAATTCGAATACTAATATTTTATTTTTTAAGATTTAATTTATATATTTTTGCTTAATATCCTATTTTATATGTTAATTTTCAGATTTCAAACGAAATTAATACCCTGAGCCAATAAGGAGTAACCTCCAAGATTGTAGACGTGGCAATTTCAAACAAAATTAATACTCTTGATTCGTCTTGGTAACTTTGATCTGAGCCGCTCTTTTCTGAGCCAATGAGGAGCAACCACTAAGTTTACACTCTGATTAATCCTACACCGTTCGTTTTATCTCCATAACTTTGATCACAACCTTTCATTTTTCTTGTCTCTGTTTGCGTTGGAAAATTTCAGAACACAACATCTCGCCTTATGTCTCGCGAGCTTTGATTTGAACAAACCCTAAAGAAAGCAAATGAATCTCTCGAGCTAAAATCACACTAGCTGTTCCTGTATTCGCCGATTAAAAGAAATCAAATGGATAAGACGTGGATTTGGCTTCCAAGGTATAACCTAAAATCTCTCGAGCTCACTTGTACTCGCCGATTGAAAGAAAGCTAACTTCTTTTGTCTGATTCTTGTAGGAATAGTCACGAGTACTCAGAAGGAGCAACTAATTTCGTGAATTCATCAGCAAGAATATTGGGAAGTCTGTTTGAAATGTTATGCCCTTGTAGAGACTGCAGCAATCTAAGCCATCACTCACTGGATAAAATTGTGGAGCATTTGGTGATTAGGGGTATGGATAAGAAGTATAAGAGTTCTTGTTGGAGTATTCATGGTGAAAAAAATCTTCTGCAGAAGACAGTGTTCTTCAATATGAAGCGGAGGCATTTGATTTGTTTAAGACAGCATTCTCTATGGATGAAGGTGGTCCAAATCAGACAACTGACAATGGGGTAGTGACAAATGAAGATGATGAAGCACCAGAGGAAACTGAGTTTAGAAAAAAGCTAAGAGACGCTCAAACGCCATTGTACTCGGATTGTATCAAACACACGAAGGATTCAGCTATCATGGGACTTTACAGATTCAAGGTTAAAAGTGGTGTGTCGGAGAACTACTTTGATCAGCTGTTGGTTTTACTTGAGGATTTGCTACCTGAAGACAATATCCTTCCCAAGAGTTTAGCTGCAATCAAGAAATTTCTGAAGATCTTTGGGTTCGGCTACGACAATATTCATGCTTGCAAGAATGATTGCATACTGTATAGGAAGGTGAGAACCTAGAAAGCTGTCCAAAATGCAAAGTTTCAAGATGAGAAATGGATAAGCACAGTAATGAGATAAAGGTCGGAATTCCAGCAAAGGTCCTTAGATATTTTCCAATCAAGAACATATTTAGGAAGATGTTTAGATCAAAAAGGATGGCTGAAGATCTGCGTTGGCACTATACCAATGCCACTGAAGATGGTACAATGCAACACCCCGTTGATTCTATTTCTTGGGCACACGTGAATGATAAATGGCCAGACTTTGCTGCTGATCCAAGGAATTTTCGACTTGGGATTTCTACATATGGGATGAACCCTTTCTCCATGCAAAACACCAATCACAACACATGGCCAGTGTTGTTAGTGAACTATAACACGTCTCCAACCATGTGTATGAAGGCTGAGAATATAATGTTGACATTGTTAATCCCTGGTCCAACAGCGCATGGTAATAACATAGATGTTTACCTAGCACCACTGATAGACGATCTAAAAGATTTGTGGGCTTAGGGTATTGAAGTGTACGACTCATTTGCGAAGGAGAATTTCAAACTCAGAGCCTTGCTGCTTTGGAGTATCAGTGACTATCCAGCCTTAGGAACACTGACTGGATGTAAAGTAAAGGGGAAACAAGCCTGCATTGTATGTGGAAAGGATACACCTGCAAGGTGGTTTAAGTTTAGCTGCAAGTTTGTCTACATGGGAAACAGAAAGAGATTACCGCCTGGCCCTCGTTACAGATATAAAAAAACTTGGTTTGACAACACTGTGGAGGAAGGGAATGCAAATATGATACAAACTGGGCCTGAGATATATGAGACACTACAAGCTTTTAGGAATGATTTTGATAGACCTCTAGAGAAGGAAAAAAAAGGAAAAGACCAGAGTTGGAAGATGATGAGAGGGTTCAAGAAGAAGAGTGTGAAGAATCAAATGAACTATGGCGGTGGAAGAAGAGATCAATATTCTTTGAACTACCTTACTGGAATGTAAAGTATAGTAATTAACTGACCTATATTATGTGATTGTTGTATATGAATATGCCTAACAGTTTCTTGTTTAATGTGTTAGGATTTGCTTGTTCGTCACAATATTGATGTTATGCACGTAGAAAAGAATGTATCGGATGCTATATTGTCTCTCTTGATGCAAAGTGCGAAGTCAAGAGATGGGTTGAATCAGGAAAAGACTTAGAAGATATTGGAATCCGAAAGCACTTGCACACAGAAGTGAGGGGAAAGAAAACATACTTACCTCCTGCTGCCTACTGGTTATCGAAGAAAGAGAAGACCATTTTCTGCCAAAGGTTAGCTAAGTGTAGAGGTCCTGATGGTTATTGTGGCAATATTGCGAATAGTGTTTCAGTTAACCCTCCAAATATTGGTAGTTTAAAGTCGCATGATCATCATGTCCTAGTACAGAACTTGTTACCAGCTGCATTAAGAGGGTTGTTACATAGGGGTCCTAGGATAGCCATAAATAGATTATGCAGTTACTTAAACAGGTTGTGTCAGCGCATCATTGACCCGGAGAAACTTATATCCATGGAGACAGAGTTTGTGGAAACAATGTGTCAACTGGAGCGCTTCTTCCCTCCAGCCCTTTTTGATATCATGTTCCACCTTCCAATACATCTATCAAAAGAGATACGCTTGGGAGGACCAGTACACTTCTGCGGGATGTATCCCTTCGAAAGGTTTGATGTACTCATTTGCTTCAATATATGTATTTCCCGCAATGATGTTTTACTAATTCATATTTCCTGACTTGAGTTATAGGTACATGAAAACACTAAAGACTTTTGTTAAGAATTATGCAAGGCCAGAAGCATGTATGGCTGAGGCGTATTTAGCTTGAGAATGCGTTGCATTTTGTTTAGAGTTCCTTAAAGATTCAGTACCAGTTCAAGAAGCAGTTAATCGTAATGAAGATGTTGAGGCTGACAGAATGGTGGTTGAAGGCCAACCTCTGCATAAGGGTATAGAGGTTGCCCTTTCAGATAAAGATAGAGACATTGCACATCGTTATGTGCTAATGAACATGGCATCTTTGGATCTCTTTCTTGAGTAAGTTATTCTCTATGTTTCATCTACTATTTTTACTTATAATTTCATTTTCATATACTGTTGTTTAATTTAAAATCAGGATGCATTTGGAAGAGTTACAAGTTAAGGATGCTCGATTTGCTAGAAATGAAACTTTGTTATGGAAAAACCATACTGAGCACCTTGCAGAATGGCCTAAAAATAAGGTTTCCAACTCCATCTTCTTTTCTTGATTATTATTGTAAATACTGGTTAGCTTATATTTTGATGACTGGTTAGCTTGTATCTTGATGATTGGTTAGCTTGTGGATTGAAGAACATGTCCAGATTTTAGTATTTTGATGACTGGCTAGCTTGTGTCTTGATGACTGATTAGCTTGTAGCTTGATGAACTTGTCTGGATTTTAGTATTTTGATGACTGGTTAGCTTGTAGATTGATGATTGGTTTCGTGGTACATATTATAATGTTTTGATTATCATTTTACGACCTCTGGCTTCATGATCATGTTCTGATTTCCTGCGGCAGATTCATTCAAACTCAACGGATAGTCATTCTAAGGAGATAAGGTGGTTGGCATTTGGAGCAAGAAATGTTGCTTTAGGACATAAAGGATTCATCATTAATGGGCAACGGTTTCATACTGATGCGGTCAAGCTGAAGACACAAAACAGTGGAGTAACCTATGAAGCCTTTAGCATGTGTAGATCAAGTGCACGAGATATGAGACAGGCCGCTGATATGCTTACATACCATTGAGTGATAAAGGATATTTTACTCATCGACTATCACATGTTCAAAGTGCCATTGTTTAGATGCAACTGGGCAAACACATGGAATGGTGTGAAGGAAGAAGATGGCTTCACTCTTGTTAACCTTCATATGAACCAAGCAGCCTATTTGAAATATCCATTCATTCTACCTTCTCAAGCGAAACAGGTTTTCTACTCTAGGGAGGATGATCATTCAAATTGGTATGTTGTTATGAGAGCACCACCTAGAGGTTATCATGAGTTGGAAACAGAAGAGGATTTAGGTGGTGCACCTTTGCCTGTCCAAGAAGTTGATGATATGGGTGATGAAGCTTCGGATGATGATAGTGTTTATGTTAGGGCTGATTGTGAAGGTTTATTAGTGGTAGATTGATAGGTTGTATGTTTGTGTGATGGTTTGTATGAATGTGATATTGTTGTGGTATGGGTTTTTAAATAATTATATAGTTTTTTGGATTTTTAATAATTTATATTCTTTTTATTACAAATTTTTGAATTAATTATCACAAAAAAAATCAATTCATAATTATTATTAATAAATTTTCTGATTATTTAAAAACTAATTAATAACACTAAACATTTGCTATCTTTGTTATTGGGAAAATAAAATTATTAGGTTTTAATAACATTTGTACAACGTTATTATAAATATTAACAATTGCGAACAGAAAAGCGCTATTGTTGTACGCTTAATTATAACACAAAGAAAAACTGCTATTAAAAGGGTCGGACCTATTATAACGGGCGCTGTCAGAGCGGACAAGGAAACACTATTATACATGACTCATAGCGTTTTCCGTCCGCTATTACTACTCACATTTCCTGTAGTGGATTCAAGGCTTATGGTATTGTTGGCTGAAAATAATATTTTCGATGATTTCGCGAGGGAATGTCTTATGTCGAGAATCCATCTGTAATCTCAAAAAATTAGCTGGAAAAGAAAGTGGGAATATTTTTGAGAACATCATAAAGCAAAAATTCATGATGGATTCCCAACGGATGCGGGTCTATCAAAAATATTAAAAGTTAATTTTTCCGATCTCTTTTCCTTCCCCCATCAGAAACATTTGCTATCTTTGTTATTGGGAAAATCAAATTATTAGGTTTTAATAACATTGGTACAACATTATTATAAATATTAACATTTGCCAACATAAACGCGCTATTATTGTACGTTTAATTATAGCACAAAGAAAAACCGCTATTAAAAGGGTCGGACCTATTATAACGGGCGCTGTCAGAGCGGACAAGGAAACGCTATTATACATGACTCATAGCGTTTTCTGTCCGCTATTACTACCCACATTTCCTGTAACATTATTATAAATATTAACATTTGCCAACATAAACGCGCTATTGTTGTACGCTTAATTATAGCACAAAGAAAAACAGCTATTAAAAGGGTCGAACCTATTATAACGGGCGCTGTCAGAGCGGACAAGGAAACGCTATTATACTTGACTCATAGCGTTTTCCGTCCGCTATTACTACCCACATTTCCTGTAGTGCGATTCAAGGTTTATGGTATTGTTGGCTGAAAATAATATTTTCGATGATTTCGCGAGGGAATATGTCTTATGTCGAGAATCCATCTGTAATCTCAAAAATTTAGCTGGAAAAGAAAGCGGGAATATTTTTGAGAACATCATAAAGCAAAAATTCATGATGGATTCCCAACGGATGCGTGTCTATCAAAAAAATATTAAAAGTTAATTTTTCCGATCTCTTTTCCTTCTCGCATTCGATTCTCTCTCTCTCTCTCTCTCTCTCTCTCTCTCTCTCTTCAATAACACACTCAAAATTACCCCTCTTTCTTGCCTATCCTTCTATCAGGTAAGTTTTTGTATTAAGCTTAGATCGTTAAATTATTTTTATGTTAGTTTGTTGGATTTAGGGATTTGAATGTTAGTTTTAGGGATTTAGATGATAGTTTTGGATGTTAGTTTTAGGATTGAATGTTAGTTTTAGGGATTTAGATGATAGTTTTAGGTACAATAATCAGTTACGGGTTTTAGATGATACCGAGAAAGGGAATTGGTCAAAGCATTTCTGGAACATAAAATCAGTCTGGGGAACTGATACGTGTGAAATTGTTTGGGTGAAATGGCCTTGGATAAAACCATGCTATGTTTACTATTACAATGTGGAGAGACAGAGTGTTAGAAGAGTTTATATCCAAGGAATTGACGATAAGGTCTTTGCTATTCTTTTTTTTTAAATATTTATTTTTGCTGAAGTCAAAAACCTAGACCCTTTCTGAATCTTGCGGTTTAATTTTCTTGCTTATGGATTTGTTCTCTTTCTTAATTATCAGCGACATTGATTTTTTTCATGCTACTTTTATCTTATATCCACTCCAATGTTCCTTCACTCCGAGGTCGATTTAATTTCATGGCATCCACCAATATTCGATATGAATCTTCCAAACACCACTAATTCCTTTTTCAGCGCCAATCCTACACTGACCTCCTCCTCCTAATCTTATCCTTGTCATCATCAAAGTAAAAGTCTTGACGTTAGGGAAATAAAAACTATTGTGGAGAAAGATAGAAATTGGGTTTCTGCATTTTCCTGAGATGCACCAAAACGGGATATACATCAACGGGATTTTGTGTTACATTTCTCTTAACAAGTTAACTTACGTTATAGCATGCTTTGATGTTAAGTCTGAGAAATTTAGGTTTTTACAAATAGAGGAAGAGAGCTCTGTGTTGATTAGCTTCTTGATGTTGATAAACTACAAGAGACAGTTAGGTGCCCTTGTCTTTGATGATGGTGACGTTTATTATAACAAGAGCAATAAATGGTCAAAGCGTAGTTTTTGTTTGCCAGTTTGAGCTTTCATGGCCAAAAGATCAATCTGAGAAACTGATACGGGCGAAATTGTTTGGGCGCCAAGTCCTTGGACCTATCAATTTTATGTTTTCTACTACAATGTGGAGAGACAAAATGTTAGAAGCATTGAGATCAAAGGAATTGAAGAGAAATTGATGTGTCGAGATGCCCTTGAACCAATTTTCATCTTCACAAACCATGTTGAGAATCTGATGATGCAGCAATAAATCCGTAGCTGATCACGGTATTTATTTGACTTTAATTATTATTTTTTCTGAAGTCTAAGAGCATGTCCAACCATAAGTATATTAAGAGCAACATATACGGTGGAAGTGCTGAAGGGTTCTAAAAGAAAAAATATATATTAGTATGCTAATCATGTAATTATATATTTATTTTTAGAACTTTTAAAAAATTAGAAAAGTGACATCTCTTGCTTTAGTTTCCTAAGAGGTCCTAAAAAGTCTTACTTTTGAAAACTTTTTCTAACTCTCCCTCTTATTTTTCTGATTTTATCTTTTCTTTCAAGTTTTAGAACTCCTTCCAAATATTATGGTTGGAGCTGCTCTAACAAGGATATCTAACATGTAAAATATTAATATTTTACTATAATTCAGTTAATGGTTAAATTTTAAAACAGATAAAGAAAGTAAAACCAATTATGGAATGACACATAATGTCAAAGTATCGCAATTTTTTTTTGTTGAGGATGTAAAAAGGAAATTTATTTTTGTTCTCTCTCCACATTTAACAATTTTTTAATTTGTTTAATACATAGATACTGGTTATATACTGCTGTTAAGGCTGTCCTAAGAACATATCTAAATGTTTAGAAACGTAAATATGTATCTAAAATTTATAATAATAATTTTTTTGATTTAAATAGATTATTGACTTAAAATTTAAGTGATAGCAGAAATCTAACTAATCCTATAATGACATTTGACAAAGCAGTTTCAAATAGAGTTCTAAAAACATCTCTAGATACTTTTTGACAGTCTCTCTCATTTTTTTTTCTTCTAAGAGTTGAGAAACTCACGTCCATCCCACTGATGGACATGCTCTTAAGATTTATTCTTATTGATTTTTTGTTTGTTTCATAAATCTTTGCGACATTGATCTCATTAATATTTTCATGCTAGTACTGCTTTTTATCCATTCATATCACATAAAGATTACGTAGACTTGAGAAACAGAACTTACATAGAGAGATGAGCTCTATCATCTTACTCCTTGTGAGCTGTGAGTTTTTGACCATGCCAAGAAGCAAGAGTGACCGAAGCTTATCTACGTATTGCCACCTTTTTGAAAGAATATGGTTTGTCAGAGCAAGTTATACTTTGTATACAATTGATATTGCTCTTCCACCTGGAGAAGAACACTGTTAAAAAGAGTTAAAACCCAAGATTTCTCTGGGTGCCGAAATTCGCACAGTCGATTTCCATAAAATTAGGAAAGTTAGGAAATCCTAAATTTCCCAGAGGTCCCGGATTTCTGCTAAGCCAAACCTCAAGCAATCAGATAAATAAACAGACGAAAATGATAACTTGAATAAAGTAAAAAGAGAGCAAAGAAGATCTTATTCCAAATTTGTGTATAAGCGTTTACAACAGGTAAAACCTTGGTCGTAAGAGCTGCTGGCGAGTTCCTAGTTCTAACCACCTAAGACTTGAAAACCTAGTTGAGTCGCAGCTCGATAACAAAAACAGAAAATTGCCTAATATTGCTCTAAGTGCTAAGTTTGCTGTGTGTGTAAAAGTTCTCTCTTGCGCATGTCGCTTTCGTGTCCCTTATATACTCCTTTTAGGTCAGTCTGGGCTTTCCTTTTCTGCCCTTGGGCCGAGTTTATCTTATCGCAGGAATATTCTATTTTTTCCGATCTTGATGATTATCCCTTGAAACTTGACATTTATCTCCGAATTTGCCTTTAGTACGACGTCGATTTTACGAGATAGCGGAAATCAGTAGTATATCTCAGATAACCATTATATTAAGCTAAGCGTTATCATTTTATACGATCGATCCGAACTTATATGAGAAAATAAGTCTTCGTTGTTTTTATCGTAAAGTTTTAACGGTAACTCCGATCGGGACGAAACAAGAGACAGTTTGACCGAGACCCGAAAGAGGGAGTTTTGGAGATGAGAATGCATGGTGTGGGACTGATCCAACTCACTTAATGGAGAATTGGACAAGACTGATCCAACTCGCCATCGGGCAAGTTGGACATGATGCATCCAACTCGCCCAATGTTGAGTTGGATTGGATGTGGGCGAGTTGGGTCAGTCCCACACCATGCATTGTCGTCTCCGGAACTCTCAATGGTGATTTAGACTTGGCTAATCCAATTTGCCCGATGGCGGGTCGTACGATGCTGGTTTGCTTGTCTTGATGCTTTGGCAACATCTATTCGAGAGATTAAATGATCCCTTCCGAGGACCTTGTCATGCAAATACTCTTAAAAATACGAAGTTTTAGTTTTCCATATTTTTAATTTTTTTACAAAAAGGTTTCTCGAGAACTTTTTGACATTGATTTCGTCATTACCGATTTTGACCCCAACAATTTCCAGATGATGATGTCTTAGTTTATCCTTCTTTTCTCATCCTTTATCGACGTCGGATCCTCCACAGAAGCCCACCGCTCTTATATACAAGGTCCTTCACTCCGAGGATAATTTTTTTCCGTCTTTCATCAACTTTGATAGCATATTTTCAAATCGGCATCCACCAATCTTCTTTCTGAATCTTCCATCCGCTAAATCCATTTTCAGTGCCAATCCTCCACTCACCTCTTTCTCCCAGACTTATCGTCATCACAGTAAAAGTCAATGGTTTATTAATGTACTAAAATGTAATTTTCTTTTTACTAACAAGTAGAGAATTCAACATCTTAATAAGATTATGGTACTAAAAAGAATATTTGTTGCCACATGAATTCAAATTTTGGTTCATGAATGGTGGAAAAATAAAAGACACAATAGGATACTTAAGATTCCATATTAAAAAGAAAAGGAAACTAAAGATTTTAAAAATATAATGTAAAATATCAGGATATGTTTTTCGATAAGCCTATAGTATATTACCTCCTGTTGTCTTAGCTATCTGCATTCCCAGACCATAGCAAAAATCGTCATGAGCCTAGAGAAATACAACAATCCGGTGAAACACCTTAAAATCATCAAAGGCCACACACAATCATCAAAAAACTCTTCAACGTATGTAGGAGTAAACTCGGAGACGCTTCCCATCGATCTCATCATCGAGATCCTCAAGAGAATACCAGCAAAAGCCATTGCACTATGTCGATGTGTCTCGAAGGAATGGGATTCCATACTTAGCAGTCCACATTTCGCAAAATCGTTCCTGACGAGTTCATCCACTCGGCCACAACTTTTGTTCACGTTTGAATTCAAAGGCAAGTGGCACTTCTTTTCATCCCCTCAGCTTCATTTTAATGAGAACATAAGTGTTGTAGCACCGGATTATCATATGGGTGTATCTGGAGATTGGTACAAAGAAGTTTGTCTATCCGCCAACGGTTTTGTCTATCCGCCAACGGTTTTGTCTATCTTTACGAAAAGCAGATGCTAAAGGGAAAGATGGAAAGGGTTCCTGTGCTATGTAACCCTAGCACGGGTCAGAAAATACCTCTACCTAAAGTGAGAGCTAAGAATAATGAGTTAAGAAGCTTTCTTGGGTATGATCCTATTGAGAAGCAATTCAATGTTTTGTGCATGACCGTAACAAAGTATAGAAGACAAATAAACTCCAGAGAACATCACATCTTGACGCTAGGGAAAGGAAACCCATCATAGAGAAAGATAGAATGTGAGTTTCCCCATTTTCCTCAGAACTACAGAAAGGGGATATGCATCAACGGGATATTGTATTATGCAGCTCATAACAACTTTATTAACGTGATAGCATGCTTTAATGTTAAGTCTGAAAAGTTTAGGTTTATACAAATAGATTTCAACTTTTGGACGTTGATAAACTACAAGGGAAAGTTAGGTGTCTTAGTCCGTGATTATAGTGACAATAATCAATTATGGGTTCTATATGATACCGAGAAAGGGAAATGGTCGAAGCATATATCTTGTATTTCCCAGATATGATTTTCTGGAACATAAAATCAGTCTGGGGAACTGATACAGGTGAAGTTGTTTGGGCGCAGTGGCGTTGGAAGAAACCATTCTATGTTTACTATTACAATGTGGAGAGAAAGAGTGTTAGAAGAGTTGAGATCCAAGGAATTGAAGAGAAGGTCTTTATGGATCCAGCTGCACACCATGGTGAAGTCTTCACCTTCCCAAACCATGTTGAGAATCTGATGTTTCGGCAATAAATCCGTGGCTGATCGCGGGGTCTTTGCTCTCTTTGTTTTTATATTTATTTTTGCTGAAGTCTGATGCCTAGACCATTTCTGAATCTTGTGGTTTAATTTTCTTTCTTATGGATTTGTTTTGTTTCTAATTATCAGCGACATTGATCTATTCGTGCTACTTCTGTTTTATGCATTTATATCACTTAAAGATTTCTAAAGCTTGAGTAACATATACTTCCTCCGTTTCATATTAAGTGTTGTTGTAGAGAAATTTTACTATGCATTTATATCACCATCTGTTTTATGCATTTATATTACCTCCTGTTGTCTTAGCTATCTGCATTCCCAGACCATAGCAAAAATCGTCATGAGCCTAGAGAAATACAACGATCCGGTGAAACACCTTAAAATCATCAAAGGCCACACACGATCATCAAAAAACTCTTCAACGTATGTAGGAGGAAACTCGGAGACGCTTCCCATCGATCTCATCATCGAGATCCTCAAGAGACTACCAGCAAAAACCATTGCACTATGTCGCTGTGTCTCCAAGGAATGGGATTCCTTACTAAGCAGTCCACATTTCGCAAAATCGTTCCTGACGAGTTCATCCACTCGGACACAACTTTTGTTCACGTTTGAATTCAAAGGCAAGTGGCACTTCTTTTCATCCCCTCAGCTTAATTTTAATGAGAACATAAGTGTTGTAGCACCGGATTATCATATGGGTGTTTCTGGAGATTGGTACAATGAAGTTTGTCTATCCGCCAACGGTTTTGTCTATATTTACGAAAAGCAGATGCTAAAGGGAAAGATGGAAAGGGTTCCTGTTGCTATGTAACCCTAGCACGGGTCAGAAAATACCTCTACCTAAAGTGAGAGCTAAGAATAATGAGTTAGGAAAATTTCTTGGGTATGATCCTATCGAGAAGCAATTCAAGGTTTTGTGCATGACCGTAACAAAGTATAGAAGACAAATAAACTCCAGAGAGCATCACGTCTTGACGCAAGGGAAAGGAAACCCATCATGGAGAAAGATAGAATGTGAGTTTCCCCATTTTCCTCAGAACTATAGAAAGGGGATATGCATCAACGGGATATTGTATTATGCAGCTCATAACAACTTTATTAACGTGATAGCATGCTTTAATGTTAAGTCTGAAAAGTTTAGGTTTATACAAATAGATTTCAACTTTTGGACGTTGATAAACTACAAGGGAAAGTTAGGTGTTTGTTGGGGTCAAAAACGGTTACGACAAATTTAACATCCAAAACATCCGAGGAAGAAAGTAAGAATTTCTCCGAAGAGTACTTTTCGAAAATAGACTCTTTCTTGCGAAAAAGCTTTACGGAAGAAAGAATCGAGATGTCCGACGAAGGCTCGAAACAGGTCGCTACGTAGCGACCGAGCTCGAGCCAAAGCTCGGTCGCTACGTAGCGACCGAGCTCAGCCAAGCTCGGTCGCTACGTAGCGACCGAGCGATCGTCCCGCTCGGTCGCTACGTAGCGACCGAGCTCGAGCCAAAGCTCAGTTGCTACGTAGCGACCGAGCTCTCGTCCCGCTCGGTCGCTACGTAGCGACCGAGCTCGAGCCAAAACTCGGTCGCTACGTAGCGACCGAGCGATCGTCCCGCTCGGTCGATACGTAGCGACCGAGCTCGAGCCAAAGCTCAGTCGCTACGTAGCGACCGAGCACTCGTCTCGCTCGGTCGCTACGTAGCGACCGGGCTCGAGCCAAAGTTTGTCGCTGTGTAGCGATTGAACCTTTCCGAACATCGATACGACACCAGTCCTTGCATTCTCGTCAAACCTTCGAATGCTATCTCCCGAAGACCGTATCAAGCTCAGTCCATGTTTCCCGTTATTCTAATTCATCGACAAAACTTCGCGGATTAGAAACCGCGGAAAACTCGTAGTAAACGTGTCGAGTCGGAAGACGGCCCAAAGGGACCTAAAACACGACTCGAGGCCCATCCTACGATTTTTCCTAACCAAAAGCCCGTGAACCACAGCATGGTTCACGCTTGGCCCACGAGGAAGGATAAATGTCAAGTTTCCGCGGATAAATACGGAAGTTTTGAAGATAATTGTGAAGATCGGGAAAAATGGAATGTCTCCATTTTTATGCTATGACGGCTTAAGGGCAGAAGAGTAAAAGCGTAAACCGACCTTGGAGCTAGTATATAAGGAGTCCTAGGCGAGGAGCAAGGGAGAGAACTTTTTCAGAGAAAACTTAGCACTTAGAGCAATTTAGGCAATTTTCCGTTTTTGTAATTTCGAGCTGCGACTCTATTAGGTTTAGCCGTCTTAGGGATGCTAGAACTAGGAATCTCGCCGACAGCTCTCGAGCCCAGGCTTATACCTTGTTGTAACGCTCATACGCAGATTCGGAATAAAGATCTACTTTGCTCTCTCTTTTCGATTTCTTACTTTTATCGTTGTTATTCTCGTGTTCTGATTGCTTGATGTGTGGTAATTAACAGATATCCGGGTCCTCTGGGAAATTAGGGTTTTTCTAGTTTCCTTATTTAACCGGAAATCGACAGTGTGAATTTCGGTTCCCACAGTTTGGCGCTAGAAGGAGGGGGACTTACGGATCAATCTAACCCGCAAAAGCCACTCAACGATCAGGAACGACATGCGAGATTCGACGTGCGCGAACGTCATCTCATTCAAGGGAGGAGAAACGATCGATCGAGCCGAACCTCGAAACGATCTCCTTGTTATCGAGTTGACGATTCGAGATATCGACGTCGCTAGAGTACTAATCGATACCGGAAGCTCGGCCGATATCATCTTCAAAGACACTCTTGAAAAGATGGGGATCAGTCAATCCGAGATCGCGAAATACCCAAGCCCACTGCTAGGGCTTTCGGGGGAAACGACCATGGCCTATGGATCGATTAGACTCGCTGTCAAAGCCGGAACCGTGACGAACATCACAGAGTTTCTGGTCGTTGACCGCCCCGCATCTTACAACGTTATCATGGGGACGCCATGGCTAAACACCATGCGCGCAATCCCATCAACCTACCATCTTTGTCTCAAGTTCCCGACCCCTAACGGAGTCGAGGTAATCTGGGGAAATCCAAGAGTTTCGCAGGTTTGTTTCGCCGCGGAACTAAAACGAAAGAGACCGATCCTCGAAATTACTCCTAAGAAAGCGGAGAAAAAGACCTCCAGCAAAGATACGCGAAGTCAGGATTCAGCGGAATTCTTCTGGCAATCTCGTATCATCGCAGCTCTAGATGAAAAACGCGAGCCAACATGTGAACCCGTGGTAACGATCTGTCTCGACGAAGCCTTCCCAGAACGCTGCGTCGAGATTGGAGCCAATCTCCACGAGCCTTTAAGGACAGAACTCATAACCTGTCTTAAAAAGAACCTTAATACTTTCGCATGGGCTGCGGAAGATATGCCAGGAATCGACATTAACATAACATGTCACGAGCTGAATATCGACCCAACATTCAAACCCGTCAAACAGAAAAGACGGAAGCTGGGACCCGAACGTGCTGCCGCAGTAAACGATGAGGTCGAAAAACTGCTTAAAGTTGGGTCGATAACGGAAGTAAGATACCCGGACTGGCTCGCCAACCCCGTAGTAGTCAAAAAGAAAAACGGGAAGTGGCGAGTTTGCGTAGATTTTACCGACCTAAACAAGGCATGTCCAAAGGATAGCTTCCCTCTACCACATATCGATCGATTGGTAGAAGCAACAGCGGGCAACGAACTCTTATCCTTCATGGATGCCTTCTCAGGTTATAATCAAATTAGGATGAATCCCGACGATCGTGAGAAGACTGCGTTCATTACCGATCGCGGAACTTATTGCTATAAGGTAATGCCCTTCGGCCTCAAAAACGCTGGAGCAACTTACCAACGACTCGTGAACCGAATGTTCTCCAAACAACTCGGAAAAACGATGGAAGTTTATATCGACGACATGCTCGTCAAATCCCTCAAAGCAAAGAT
This sequence comes from Brassica rapa, assembly GCF_000309985.2. NCBI lineage: Eukaryota > Viridiplantae > Streptophyta > Magnoliopsida > Brassicales > Brassicaceae > Brassica > Brassica rapa. The sequence continues at coordinate 25,589,056 of NC_024803.2, forward strand.
CACGTGTCACATCTCGAAGAATGCTTTGCACAACTAAACTCCCATAACATGAAGCTCAACCCGACGAAATGTAGATTCGCCGTGGCATCAGGAGAATTCCTCGGCTACTTGGTCACCAACCGCGGCATCGAAGCAAATCCAAAACAGATCAACGCACTAATCGAGATGGCTTCACCAAAGAACAAGCGGGAGGTCCAAAGACTGACCGGCAGAATCGCAGCACTTAACCGATTTATTTCACGATCAACAGATAAGTGCCTGCCCTTCTACGACGTCCTGCGAGGAAATAAAAAATTCGAATGGTCGGAAGAGTGCGAAAACGCCTTCCAACAGCTGAAGCGTTATTTAGCTACTCCTCCAGTCCTCGCAAAACCCGTGGAAGGGGAGCCTTTATTCTTGTACATCGCGGTGTCGGCAACGGCCGTAAGCGGAGTCCTGATCAGGGAAGAACGCGGAGAGCAGAAACCTATTTTCTACATAAGCAAAACCTTGCTGGATGCCGAATCTAGGTATCCGTTGATGGAAAAATTGGCATGCGCGGTCGTAACATCGGCCCGAAAACTAAGACCATATTTCCAATCCCACACGATTGTCATCCTCACGACTTTTCCCTTACGGACAATTTTGCATAGCCCAAGTCAATCAGGTCGATTGGCTAAGTGGGCGGTCGAGTTGAGCGAGTATGACATCGAATACCGACCAAGGACGAGCGCAAAATCACAAGTGCTCGCAGACTTCTTGGTCGAACTTCCAACGGGAGCAATAACCAATGAGGAACCAAATTCCACCTGGCTCCTCCACGTCGACGGATCCTCATCCAAGCAAGGATCGGGTATCGGGATCCGTCTCACATCTCCAACGAGCGAGATCTTGGAACAATCGTTCAGGCTGGAATTCCATGCCTCAAACAACGAGGCCGAATACGAAGCATTAATCGCAGGTCTACGTTTGGCTCACGGCTTAAAAATACGTAATCTCCACGCTTACTGCGACTCCCAGTTAGTGGCCAGTCAATTCAGCGGAGAGTATGAAGCCAGAGACGAACGGATGGACGCGTACCTCAAACTGGTCCAAGGTCTAGCTCAAGACTTCGACTGTTTCGCCCTTACCCGGATCCCCCGTTCCGAGAATGTCCAGGCGGACGCCCTCGCGGCCTTAGCATCAAGTTCCGATCCAGGACTCAAAAGGGTAATTCCGGTCGAATTCATCGAACATCCGAGTATCGGACCACCAGTCGTTGTCAATCTCATAGAGGGTCAAGACGACGAGGAAGAAGAAATTACGATACCACCACCATCGGAGCAATCTGATTACGGCTGTGATACCCCATGGCTTCAGACGATTCGAGACTACATTATCGACGGGCAACTGCCCGCCGAAAAATGGGCAGCTCGCAAGATCCGAACACAGGCCGCACGCTACGTAACAGTGGACGGCGAAATCTACAAATGGAGATTCTCCGGACCACTCCTGACGTGCCTGGAAGGAGAAAAGGCGAGGAAAGTAATGGAGGAAATACATTCCGGCTCATGCGGCAACCATTCCGGCGGAAGATCACTAGCCGTGAAAATCAAACGCCACGGATACTATTGGCCAACAATGATCGGAGATTGCGAGAAATTCGCACGAAAATGCGAAAAATGCCAAAGGCATGCGCCAACTATCCGACAACCGGCCGAAGTTCTTTCCTCCATCACATCGCCTTATCCCTTTATGCGCTGGGCCATGGATATTGTCGGACCTCTGCATAATTCAAAGCAAAAGCGTTTCCTTCTAGTCCTTACCGATTTTTTCTCAAAATGGGTAGAGGCGGACTCGTACGCAAGTATAAAAGACGTCCAAGTCGAGAATTTCGTATGGAGAAACATCATCTGTAGGCATGGAGTTCCTTACGAAATCGTAACCGATAACGGGTCTCAATTCATTTCCACCCGATTCGAGGCATTCTGCGAAAAGTGGAAGATACGACTCAACAAGTCAACTCCCAGATATCCGCAGTGCAACGGACAGGCTGAAACAATCAACAAGACCATTCTCGACGGACTGAAGAAACGCTTGGAGGCCAAAAAAGGTAGATGGGCCGACGAACTCGAGGGAGTCCTCTGGTCTCACCGTACCACCCCAAGGTGAGCAACGGGAGAAACTCCCTTCGCCCTGGTATACGGCACGGAGTGCATGATTCCCGCAGAAGTAGAATTTCCCGGTGTTCGAAGAAGGTTCTTACCAGAACGAGAGGAACTCAACAATACTATGCTCTTGGACGACCTCGACCTCATTAACGAACGCCGGGATCGAGCGCTCATCCGAATTCAAAACTACCAGCACGCCGCTGCAAGATACTATAATTCCAACGTACGGAATCGTAGGTTCAATCAGGGAGATCTGGTCCTTCGCAAAGTCTTCCAAAACACCGCTGAACGAAACGCGGGAAAACTCGGAGCAAACTGGGAAGGTCCCTATAAAATCGAAAAAGTCGTCCGACCAGGTTCTTACGAAATAGCCAACATGCAGGGCATAAAAATCCCTAGAACCTGGAATGCGATGCATCTCAAAAAATACTATCACTAAACAAACCAACTCGCAATCACTGAACTACGAGACGGCTTGATCTCCGCAAGGAGTACGTAGGCAGTTTGCCGAAAGACAAATTCAGCTGTCCCCCCTCATTAAAAAAGGGGGGGGGAGTGGGTACATATACTCGTATACTCCAAAAAAAAAAAAAATCGAAAAACTTCTTACTACACTTTTGGTGTTTTCGACTTATCAAAACATTCTCACCCGCGAAATCGCAACGAGGTCTTCGGAAATCAGTCGGCCGCTTGGGAGAATCAACCTTTAGCATCGCGAGACGTCGCAAAAGATGCCTCAAAGTTGGTTTCTTCCGAGCAAACGAAATCTCCGCAAAAAGACACATACATGCACACATTAACATTTATTTTGCGCAAAATAATCAAAACAACAGCACACACCACCAAGTCCGATGCTGATCACATCGAACTCATAAACGTCCTAAACAGACATAGACATCTCACAGAGATGACTCTCTTACATCCGACACAAGGATAATAGCGCTATAAAAGAAATCCGAAATTTTGGTCTAGCACTTCCGGTCTCCGGAGAGATGCTCGATTCGTATCAAACAAGTCGTATAAGCCGAGAACTTTTCGCGGACTTTACATCGATACGAATCAGGAAGAAATCGCGACAGGAAAAACGATAGCCGGTTAGTCACCGCACAATCCTTAAACCGAAAGTAAACCTAGGTCTTGCCCTAAACCCAGCGCACTGGTCTCTAACATCTCAAAGGCATGATATCGAAAGATAGGAGATTCTTAAACCACGCCTCTATGTTTACGTTCGATACCTTCAGCACCCCCGCAGAGTTCACATCTCGCGGAAGAACTCTCGAAACAGGTCTCGAATAAAACATTTCACAATCGAAGAAGGATATGAGACGACAACTCATCACCTTCCTCCCCACTATTCACAAATTCATAAAAAGCGTTATCCGATTATCATATTAAATAAAGCCGCGGAGCGGCAGGGATTCAAAGCCACACACGGCCAGTCCCGAAATACAAACAAGGCCATTCAAGGCCGAAACATAAAAACATAAAAAAAAAAATCTCTCGCAAGAGATCTAACCCAAGTCACCCTCAGAACTTACGCCCCCTCTTCACCCGCTGCCTCGTCCGAGCCTGGAGCCGCGTCGCTTCCGTTCTCTCCGACCATCGGGTCTTTCCCCTCTGGGTCTTCTGAACACGTCGGAAGGAAGCACGCGGATTTCAGGTCGGCCAGGATGAGACCGAAATCTCCATCCTCGGCCGCCATATCTCCCTTGCAGCCGGACAGTCGGGCCTCTTCGGCCTCCAAGGTCGGGGGAGTCTCACTTTGGAACGACCGAACTACGGCCATCCCGCCCTCAATCGTCGCCAAAGCGAAATCCCTGCTCCGGATACACTCGAGGGAACCCAGGGAAGCAGAAATCTTCGCCAAGCGAGCTTGAAACTCCGCACGAAGGGCATCCGTAGCCTCTTGGATCCCGCGGCGCGCTAGTCCCGCGTCACTCTCGATCTGACGCTGGAGTCGACGCACCTCCGAGGATTTGGCCTTCCTGGCCTTCTTTTCCTTAAGCAAGGAACTCGCCGTCTTCCAAGGTCCCTCTCAAGCTCTCCTATCGCAACCTCGAGCTTCGACACTTTCGCAGAGTGAGAGTCCTCGACAGCCGTCAACATAGCCTCGGTTTCGGACCATCTGCCCTGAAGCTCCACCAACTCCCCGGAAAGGCGACTGGTCTCAGAACCACATTCGCTGATCATCCCATCGATCAACGATATGAACTGCGAACGGTAAAAATTCTTAGACTAAGTCCGTGAAAAGAATGCACGAAAGACGATCGAGAATTCAAACAAGAAACAAACCTTTCCGCGAAGTCCCGACGCTAGGCTCGACCCACCTCGCTGCGAAGTCTCCCCGTCACCGCTCTTGGCAAGTTTCCTCTTCCGACTCTTAGGCTGAGTAGCCAGGACAGCGCTAGGAGCACGCAATGCCAGAACGATTTCTTTTCTGGCTGGAGGCGGAGGCATAGAGTCAGCGGCTTTCTCTTTGTCCTCGACGAGGATCGGAGTCGTGGAAGATCCCGCAGGTAGGACTTGCGGGAGAGGAGCCGCGACGTCGGTCCCATGACACGGGGCAACGACCTGCGCGGAAGAAGACGGAAACTCGGAGCCAGTTTGAGCTAGTTCTTTCTCGGCTTGGCGACGAACTAGTTTCTCTCGGAAAGAAAGATGACCGGCAACACAAGCCGGCACTTCCGCCGGAGAAGTTGGAACCGGAGCCGGAGAAGTGGCCTCACCCATCTCGACGTCGGAATCTTTCTTATCACCTTGGGAGGAAGACATGTTGAGAGGAAAGTTATGAAACTAGAGAGGTTTTGAAGAAATGAAGAGGGAAGGTGTGAAGAAAATGAATGACAAGAGCTCACTACTTATAGAAGTATGGGTTCGGAATGTCGTCTCGACAACTTTTTCCGCGGAATTTTAAATGTAAATTTCGTCCAATACACTTAACCTTGTCAAAGTCATCTATCCGCCCGCTAGAGTCACAACTCTAACGGGCTGGGGGGCTAACTGTTGGGGTCAAAAACGGTTACGACAAATTTAACATTCAAAACGTCCGAGGAAGAAAATAAGAATTTCTCCGAAGAGTACTTTTCGAAAAGACTCTTTCTTACGAAAAAGCTTTACGGAAGAAAGAATCGAGATGTCCGACGAAAGCTCGAAACAGGTCGCTACGTAGCGACCGAGCTCGAGCCAAAGCTCGGTCGCTACGTAGCGACCGAGCTCGAGCCAAAGCTCGGTCGCTACGTAGCGACCCGAGCGATCGTCTCCCGCTCGGTCGCTACGTAGCGACCGAGCTCGAGCCAAAGCTCGGTCGCTACGTAGCGACCGAGCGATCGTCCCGCTCGGTCGCTACGTAGCGACCGAGCTCGGCCAAGCTCGGTCGCTACGTAGCGACAACGCCGCGCCCGCTCGGTCGCTACGTAGCGACCGAGCTCGAGCCAAAGCTCGGTCGCTACGTAGCGACCGAGCACTGTCTCGCTCGGTCGCTACGTAGCGACCGGGCTCGAGCCAAAGTTCGGTCGCTGTGTAGCGATTGAACCTTTCCGAACATCGATACGACACCAGTCCTTGCATTCTCGTCAAACCTTCGAATGCTATCTCCCGAAGACCGTAGCAAGCTCAGTCCATGTTTCCCGTATTTTTTCAAACTTCGCGGATTAGAAACCGCGGAAAACTCGTAGTAAACGTGTCGAGTCGGAAGACGGCCCAAAGGGACCTAAAACACGACTCGAGGCCCATCCTACGATTTTCCTAACCAAAAGCCCGTGAACCACCATGGTTCACGCTTGGCCCACGAGGAAGGATAAATGTCAAGTTTCCGCGGATAAATACGGAAGTTTTGAAGATAATTGTGAAGATCGGGAAAAATGGAATATCTCCATTTTTATGCTATGACGGCTTAAGGGCAGAAGAGTAAAAGCGTAAACCGACCTTGGAGCTAGTATATAAGGAGTCCTAGGCGAGGAGCAGGGAGGAGAACTTTTTCAGAGCAAACTTAGCACTTAGAGCAATTTAGGCAATTTTCCGTTTTTGTTATTTCGAGCTGCGACTCAATTAGGTTTAGCCGTCTTAGGGTTGCTAGAACTAGGAATCTCGCCGACAGCTCTCGAGCCCAGGCTTATACCTTGTTGTAACGCTCATACGCAGATTCGGAATAAGATCTACTTTGCTCTCTTTTCGATTTCTTTTTTTATCGTTGTTATTCTCGTGTTCTGATTGCTTGACGTGTGGTAATTAACAGATATCCGGGTCCTCTGGGAAATTAGGGTTTTCCTAGTTTCCTTATTTAAACGGAAATCGACAGTGTGAATTTCGGTTCCCAC